>NW_027279083.1:0-147939 GCF_046629955.1 Centroberyx affinis | reverse complement strand
CCTCCACCCCGAGCCCCTCTCTGGTAACCCCCAGGCCCTCGACCCCCGTCTCCCCCATCTCCCAGTGAGTGTTAGGCAGTACTTTACAGCCTCTGAAAGGGAACTAAAGACCGCTGAGGATTGAGATGAATTACAGCCGGGGGAGCTCCTCTAACGAAGGGCGTCCAAATTTACAGCTTTGCCAGCTTTCTTAACTTCATGGATGGAGATAAAGCAGGCCTTGGCTCTGACAGAGCCCCGCTAAGAGCACAGGGAGAGGGAGGGAGGGAAGAGGAGAGAGAGGGAAAACGAGAGAGAGAGAGAGAGCGAGAGAGAGAGAGAGCAAGGCGAGGCTTAGCTTCTCAAAGAGAACCTAATGAGTGAAAATATATGAAGCAGAATGGCCCTTGTTATTCTCTCCCCCGACAAGAAAAACGGCAGCCAAACGTCAAATAATATTTATTGCGATCAACAGTCAACGAGAGGTTATGGACACAGAGGCCCCGACTGCGCTCACTGACTATTTCTGTGAGACAGAAAGAGCCAGCCACAGCATGAAGCAGAATTTTTTTTATATATTTTTTTTTTTTTGGGGGGAGATCAGTCGGTTTAAACGCTTGTTAAATCAGCCAAGTAAAAAAGAGAAAGAAAAGCCTTTCGAGTGCTGTCTGAACCTGAATGAAAAGCCCTTTATAGTTCACTCCGTTGGGTTTGTAAAAACAAATGCGTGTTACATCAAGCCAATCATTTCTCCCCCAGACAAAGATCAAACTAATATTGAGCGAAAAACACCTGAAAGATGAGACAGCGAATGCTAATGAGAGAGGCCTTCCTAGCCACTAATCACAACAAGCCTGATTGTGAGAGGGAAAAAAGGGAGAAAATGGTCATGAAAGCCATCTTCATAAACATGTCCTCATTTCCCAGCAGCAGAGTATGGTGTATGGGGTCTGGCTGCAGCCAGACTTCTATAAGCACTATGAATTGTATATCAGCCTCTAAAGCTGGCACTTTAATCCTATTTGCATTCATATTACTATGGCTGGATCCTGGGAGCCTTTATCCTTAGATTTGCCCATTTGTATGCCCCTGTGAGTGCAGGAACTCTATGCACGATACCAGTATCTGGATGTCTCTCCCATCTCTCGCCCCAATTTCACTCCCTTAGCCACTGCCATTCACTGGGTGGAAAGGCACTGGGAGAACTTATTGGAGAACGGTACAAATGAGTAAACATGGAGACTCTTGGGCAGGTAATGGACTCTCATAAACACACACACACACACACACACACACACACACACACACATATACAGAGAGAGAGAGAGAGAGAGAGAGAGAGAGAGAGAGAGAATTAAATACTCCTAGTGGTTCCCCAGTGGAGAGAGCCACAGGCTTAGCTCCACACCGGCTGATTTGTGAATCTCTTCTCCTTAAACAGCTCTGTGCCTCTGTGCACACGTTGTGCCGGCGCGGGGGGAGCGGTGCTCTCACCCATTTGCACATTAATAAACCTCCAGAAACATTTATTAAATGCTGGGAGAATAGACAGTATTTACATGTGAAACTCCAGAGGACATGGGCGCGTTTGGCCGGGGCCACACCGCGGGCCTCTGTGGTCCTGCAAATCCTCGGCTGCACACGGAGCATGATAATGACATCCTCTGTCCAATTACTGCTGCTGCCAATAGCACTGGTCATGATGGAGAGGAACACACTATTAACCCTGTTAGCATTATTGACACAACCCACATACCTCACACCAGGACTTTGACTGTTAAGGTGACAATGGAGGTGATTATTAGTGAGATGAAAGCAGGAATTCAGGAGCAATTCATTAGTATAACGTCTCTTATATAATATGTTGTTTGGATACATTTGAAAGTAATGTATGTAAAATGTATAATAATGATAATACTCAATATTCATACTCAATAATCATAATAATAATACTTATAATAATAATGCATTTGCCATCTTTCATATTCCAGTGCTGATCTTTATCCTCTCATGTGAGGCACATTATTTGCGTTTATCAATATTAATGGCAGGCTAAAAAGCCAACCACACCGCATGATCTGCAAATATAATGCCCCGCCTTATCAATTCATAACACAGACCAGCTAAACTGTCAGAAAAATCTGAAGTCACACTTAACCGAGCTCAATACCTACTATTAAGATGGCTCGACATAACAGGACGGCTGCCAATAATTGTACATAAAGATATGGAAAAGCCACAGTAAAGCTATGAATATTTCATGAATTCCGACACAAAGAGCATGTTAAAAGGATCAAAGAGAAAAACGGGAGAGGAGTCAACGTGAACATCCAAACAATATGCAAGAATCCCGACAGTATAGGTCACATGCAAAGAGACCGGGGTCACACTGAAATTGTCCATCAGTCAGACAAGCAGAACTGATTTGGATGCTAAATAATGGTTTAGATATTCAAAAATTCCATATATATGCGAAAGGCTTCAGTGCACCCTGGATCTGGCCTATCAGAGGAGCGCTCTGCCACCACACTCCCTCATGCAGACCCACGCTATGCCTCTGAGCCTGGGACTAACACACACACACACACACACACACACACAGACAGACTTAGATATGCAGACATCCAGACACGCACACACACACAGACACAAACACACATACATACATACAGAAGCACACTAGTGGTAGAAATACACAAATCCTTTGCTTAAGAAATACTGTGATGCAATAGTGCTGCAGTTAAAGTAAATTTGGCCATTCACAATTCTACTTAAGAGTATTAATATTTGCTAACACATTTTTTCCATTTCACATCTTTGGCATTAAATTTAAAAGCATCTTTTCAATGTAACATGCTAATTATTTAGCACTAGAAAGTGTTCCTTGCTTGAATTAATACCCACTGGTGAAACTAAATGTCAGTTATACTCACTCTGATTACTACAAGAGGCATTATTTTTTTATGAATGTATCATTTTGAAACTTCTTCCTTGGGTTTGAAATGGGAAAAAATTAAAAATTATGTCCAATACTTGAGAACAGATACACATTACTTATTTAGTCTTTTTTATTTGAAGTTAGTTTCCAGCCCTACAATGTGGATGTACACACACAGATACACACAGAGACACAAGCACATATACTCGCTTTTTCACACACCCGCACACTCACACACACAGACACACACTGCCTGCCACACCCTGCGTGGGTGTGTACAAAAGAAAGACGGAGAGGCAGAGACAGAAACAGTACTTGTGCTTATGCTTGTGTGAAGGGGCAGGTGTGTGTGTGTGTGTGTGCAGGTGTGCCTGATTGAATTTAAAATGGTGAAAAGGAGGAACCACTGATGCTATACTTTGTACTCCTGTGTTGTGAACACAAGTCTTTAAATCTAGGTGTCCATATGGCTGCATGTTTGTCGTCAGCTTTTATGCTAAGTAAGTACAGGGAATTAAGAAAAGCAGCCATTGTCGCCACAAGATGTCCCTATCCTTTGTGTTGTGTATACTTCAAAACAACATAATCAATGCAAAATTTATACAAGACAGTGTCTTTAAAAACATAACATGGTGCCAGACTTATATTGTGATCTCCCGTTCATTCAAAGGCCCGTCTTGTTGTGATTGTCATATGCCACTTGCCATTGAAATGTGTTTTTCATGTTTCTCATCTCATTGAATGTCAAACATCTCTTATTGAGGGAGCCAAATCCATCTGATGATTTTTCCACCCCACTCAAATGGAAATGGTGCATGTGACAAAACAGTGGTATTAACATAATAAAGGAATTCGACTTACAAAAACCTCAACATCTGCCGGGTTTGAGAGAGTAATGGATAACATTTCTTTGAATCCAATTGATGGATCTGATGGCGCTCAGACAGTCATTCACATCATAATGTCTCAGGAGAGGCCAATAATAGGAACAACATGGGATTAATCTCAACACTCTCGACTCAGACGAGACAAAATATGCATGGGCCCATAGATCTAAAACGACGTTGTTATAAACAAATTTGTTCAAGGCTGAGAGCTTTTTTTCTCATTTTTACTCGAGCCTGGAATACAGGGTGCTGTGGAGAAGGAAGGGCCAAGCAAACAACTAACACCAAAAGATATCATCCTTTATATTGCACTGAATATCACAAAATGATGGTTTTGAAGGTGAGGAAACAAAAGTAAAGTTTGGGAATTCAACAAACTGACCCTGAGAAAGTTGATCAGCACAGGTCTTTGAAAACTTCAGACACACAAACACGCACCCACACACACACGCACACAGTGTTATGCACTCATAAACACTGCAGGTTTAGAAATGGTGGGCCGCCAGTTAGTCTTGTTGAACTGTTGCTAAACTGAAAATTATATAGCCGTATCAAAGAATTGTGACACAGTCATGAGTGGTTGTGTGTGTGAAAACCACAATGTAACTGAGAGGATGATGTCTGTTTTCAAGATTAACAGATGTTGCCATATTGCCCCAATATCAGATAGCTGCTGTTAGCTAGTAAACTATTTAGCTAATATAATCATGTAATATTGAAAAGGAAAAAAAAAGAAAAATGTTAAGACGTTAAGCCAGGTATTGACAAAAAAACACATTTTCATAGATTTTCTATGAGCTTAGGAAGGAACTTGGCCAAAACAACTCACAGAGGCTGGTGCAATATCATATCACTAGACAATGAATAAATCACTAAACATTTCACAAGGGGTCTGCAAAGTCTTGATGCCAAATTTAATTTTTGTCATTCTTTTTTTTTTCACAGCAATTTCTAACACAAAGCACTAGAAGAATCATTCTGCCAAGTGGTGAGTATGTATTGTTTATTGGTTATTGAAAAAGGGGAAATCTGCACAAATGCAGCTGGGCGCTCCACTGGCAACTGCAACACCATTTTGACCATTATTCTGACCAGCCAAACTCCAATAGGGCCACTCAACAATGAACACTAGTGAGACAGGCCCATTCAAAGTTGGCAGGTGGTTTCATCAACCTCAGTAGAAGAAGTACAGTGGCTGGTTTAAGGCCTGGAGCAGCTGTCAAAGCTGTGTGCTTGATGTGAACTAACTAACGTAAGGGAGCAACAACAATCAGTTGATTTTCCTGTTTCCTGCAGCTTTTGACTACTTCTAGCTCTCCATCTTCATTTTTGCCATTAGTCTTATTCATGTTTAATTCTGGTGATAAGGTATTTCCTTTTGATGCTGTAGTTCGGACCAGCCTGATGACTTATGACAGAAGGAGGAAATCAAAGTGAATAACAGACGTGTTTAAAACGCGGGGATGATCTGGCCAACCAAGGTGCGCACAGCGACTTGAATCTGATGGACAGATGATTCCTCGTGAGCTGACCTCCAAGACAAAGGTTTAATAATAAATACACGGTCTCTGAATTAAAAAGACACCTCTCTGCATTTTTAATGTAAATGTATTTCTGCATGCCATTAAAAATGAATGATCACAGGCCTTCACCTCCTTGGCCATGGGGCCCCCGCTTGTCTGTTTGACCAGGGGGACACAGGGCTGAGACCCTAGTAAGGCCAGACTGGGAGGGAGGGAGGGGGCCCAGTGAGGGGGAGAGTCTCAGGGAGGACAGGGGGAACAGAGGGATGCAAGAGTGCTGTCTGGGGCGGTGTATACCTCCACTGGCCCCTCTTTAAAGACTGTCCAACCTGTACAAATAACCATGAGAATCTCAGGCTGGTGATTAGCGTGCGGGCTGCAGGCTTAAATCACTCCAGGAGCGAGATGGCCCGGTGTTTGACTGTGTGATTTACTCCCTAGCAGAGCTCCTCTGATGGGAGGAACATTACTGATGGGGAACTAAAATGAGATTGCAGAGAGCGGGGGCAGGAATTAGGGCCGACCTGAATGGGTCTGGGAGCAACGTGGAGGCTATCACATTAACCTGACGGGGGCTCCTTTAATAGGGTCCAGGGCTTAAACTGATATATCAATTTTCCTCCATGTGGACGACTTCAAAGGCCAGGGCTCATTCTCTCTGCTGGTGTCTGCCCCCCCATCAATCTCTAGCTGCTGTGGGCATCATCACCTCCAGCCTGAGACAGGCCAGGATGAAGATCAGCTCGGCAGGCTCCAGCCAATCAGCAGCTGTGTCTCAACTGTCCACTCGCGGTTGGTGAAAAGACCGTCCCTGTAAGTTCCTCTCGCCCCGGCCTGCACTACCATTCAGGCTGTGTTCAGGGTGGAAAAATGCAAAGCAAAACAGTAAATTGGTTTCAACATGCAGGTCAATCAAACATAAGACTTATGTACATTCTGTTCAGTTTCAGTATCACAGAATGATTATAATTATAATCATAGCTGACAAACGTTTCTCCATCTGTGTGTGCTAACGTCACAATAATTACCCTTGTCAGACTAAATGTGTAATTTAGCAACACAAATCACGGCATTTACTTCTGGTGACAGCTACAATGATGAAGATTTGGTGAAAGCGTGGCGGCGCACCTTCGAGTTCATCTCCATTGTTTGTATAGAACGACTGTTTCCAACAACAGAGACGCAAGCAACTCCTCTCTGTTCGCGGAGCTCTCTGTTCTCAGAAATCATATCAAAAAGGCTTCTTTCGCAGTGCAAGCCCTCCAGGGTTCTGATGTCACTTCCACTGTAACACTTCGCTGATGACTGACATATGCTTCACATGGGCGTGAAAAAAACATACACACACACACCCTTTTTGTTTTAGCCGACATTTCCGACTTTACGCTAACTTGTTTTGTCAAAACAATTCCCGAAGAAATTAAACGACACGATACTCGAGTCAAACCTGGAGCCTAGATCTGCCACAACAAACCTAATCCAGTCGAGCAGCCTCTGTGTTGTGGTGTCTTAGGAGTGTGTGTGTTTCTCTTGTAACATAGCTTAGGTTTCAGGAAGTTTTAGGCCTGGAGTCAGTCATCGGGGGGTTGGTGGGTGGTGGGGGGGTTATAATGGCACCAAAACAAGGGCTCTGATAGCGCTGATAATGGTCATGCCTTAACCCTTTGGAGAGAGTTTCAGTAAACACTGTACAAAAAGACTACATGCATTACTTGCGAGTGATATGAGTGACTCGAGAACAATGTAGCATGCAGGCGGAAGTAGCAGAATAAACATTCAATATGAGAAGGTTCTTCACCCGTTGTGTTGAACGAGCAGAGCAGAGCAGTCCTTTGCCAAGAAAAAAAAAAACATCACACAAGGCAGACATCTCCGAGGCATTAGAGTCTGAGAATGCACTCGAAAGGGGGAGACTTACATTTGAAGGAGCAGAATTAGGTGCGATTAGAAGAGATGGGGAAAAAGTCCATATTTGTCATATAGAGCTCCTTTCAGCTTTCACCTTGTGATCAGAGGCATCATTTAGACAAAGAACAAAAGACGGCAAATATTTTGGGAAGAAAAGGGAAAAAAAAGGGGGTCTGTGTAGTGAGTTGCAGAGTGAAAGTGAGCGGGGCGGTGCGCCAAAAGAGCCCGGTGGTGTGGGGTACAGTTTGCAGTGCGTAGCAGCCGAGATCTATGAATACAGATCAGGGGAGATGTGAGGGAATTTTACAGCAGGTATTGTCTGTCACTCACCCCGTCTGTCTGTGTGATCACTGCCTCCTCGGCGGCTGTTTCATCTTCCACTCTCTCACACTCACTCTACACACACACACACACACACACACACACACACTCCTCCCCCAGCTCCAGCAAGGGAGACCTGGTGCTGGGGTGTGCCCTTGCCAAAAAGTGACAGGTGTTCCGATAGGAAATCCAAAAATCAAAGGGCCATTATTCCTATTATACGTTATGATACCCTGCTTATGTCTGGCTTTGTATAAATTACTGACATCCGGATTCGACTGAGAATATAGCGACGAACATAATGTAGAGTGTGAGATAAAATTCAGCCATGACATGAAAATTTAAACATCTCCCGAGTTTTTTACCGTGTACATAGCATCTAGAAGTAATGTTTATTTTCTTACTTAGATTTTTTTGTTCTTGTTCTCACAATGGGGAGAAGTAGTTTGCCAGTTGTGCGTCTGCATAGCCTGGAGCCCTTTAACACACACTGTGAATTCCGCCTGCAGTGAACATAAACACAGATTTTACAGCAAAACACACAGTCTTGTCTACACACACAGACTTGAATCGCTCACTCTCTTCACTCATTTAACAGCATTATACTGCTGAGCCGAACCCTGCTGTATCTCCACAACACATCACGCACAGCCTCCCAGAAAGCGAACATGTGGACAAGTTGGCCGATCGACATAACAGTGAAATTCTGAACAAAGGGGCGGACTTCTCGCCTGCAGTCCCACCACAGCCAATCTGCCTGAACAAGTGTTTGCTTTTGCATGGGAGTGTCAGTGTTGATTTCTAGCATCAGGAGAGCAAAACACACATAAAGCTGCCCAACTGTTCAATCGCGGTGCTCTGCAAATGGGAGCAAGCCTGCGGTCTCAATCAGCTAAGTGTAGCAGGCAGCTGTTGTGTGGTGGATGGAGTGTGTGTCGTTAATTCTGTAAATATAGCTTCCCTCATGTGTCTGAGAATCACCCACTCAGGCCACATTTAGGCCAGATGAGGAACAGCTTCCCCAACGTCTGGTAAATTGGGCAAAACTGCGAATGACTCAACAGAGCGATTCAAATTCAAATGCACCTTTTGGGGATTCTCATTTTTCTTTTGAAAAGAGACAGTACAAGGTTGCCAACCTCACTACAAGGCTTTCAAATGTAAGGGAAAATGCAACAAATAGAGGTAATTGTTGACTGTTCGTGTTCCAGTTGTAACCCATTTTATCCAAACCAAACAACATAGCGGGGAAAAAAACGCAGCGCTCTTTCAGAGGCAGTGCAGCATTCAAACTGATGGTTTAGCACTTGCATTGTTCTTTAAAGTTGGAGCGGAGAGGCAACAAGGTTCAGGCTCGTCCTTTATGGGCTATCAATAATCTTTTTCTGACACATTATTTGCTGGGCTGGAGGAGAATAGGGTGCAGCACGGTCAGTGGTTCGCCACAAAGACTGCTGGGAGCTGGCGAGGGCAGTGTGCGTGGGCGATGCGTCCACGCTGGGACACTGCCAGGGCGTCTTTTTGACCAGGCTGCCGCAGCACCAAGGGCCAGCGACCAGACTGCACACAACAAACATCAACAAGGTCTCTGGGAAAAACACATGGAAGCAATGAGCTGACATGACAGTCATGGAGATGATAGAGATTCTCTGGCATATATCATGCTGCACAGCTGAGTACAGTACCATTTAGGCACAGAAAAGAAGCAAGGGACTGACTTGCCGCTACTGTAACTGCGTTTTGAAATTGTTTCCTTGCGTCGTGAAAGATTCAAATAATCTATTTTCATTTTGTTTTCTTAGTTAGTATATATAATCTGACATGTCTTGCATAAAAAGCTTTCAACACACCATGGATATTGCTCTTGTTCATAACCTTGACTAGTGCTCGCTTGTTTCTCCCCATTGCCTCTATTTTCCCTTGATGGCCATCTTGCTTGTGTGAAGACTGAGTTTTCCCTCTGAATTCAGCACAGCTAGGGCTGTTGGGGAAATTAAATAACCTGAGGATTGAGCTACTTTAGGAACCCCAATTAACATATTTGCCTCTAGAGGAAAATATTGCCTGAAGTTGAATGGACGGTAATTTTACGCATGGATTTTTCCACCCTAATTCTCTGAGTTTTGAATAATCCTGAGAATTTGTTTTACAGAACAAGGGGTTTTAACATTCTGGGCTGCAGTTGAGGTAGTTGAATTTTAGAGAAGCGTGTCTCAAAACAGATAACATAGCCTTAAAAAGGGCTACATACTTTTTTGTGTTAACTGAACATGATTCAATGATTTCATCCTGTTCGGTCCTCTGTCTTGACTTCAATGTATTATTCCCAGAGCTAGATACAAGCTTGGAAAGATAAACCATGTTTGTGGTGATCTTAGGGTTACAGTGTCATACAGAGGCCCATTATGGTATATTATATTTCAACAGCAGCCATGTTTGACCACAGTGATTTTGGAGAACCTTCCATTCCAAGTGGTAATCTCCTGTGTCCTTCCCCTTGGGTGACTAATCCAAGATATCCATTTCGGTCGAGCCTACGATATGTTAAACTCCAAAAAAGCGTTCATCCCGAGCTCCAAAGTTAGTCTGCTTAATTACCTCTGTGTTGTCTTTCCTCAACCCTCCCCTATACACACATAAAACAGGGTTCAAATTCCAATTCCAATCTTAGCGTACCTTCCCCAACTCCCTTTCTAAATCCCACCGTGCACAAAGATCAAAGTCTTATGAAGTTGGGATAACCCTTATTACTTCTCATTAGTGGGTAACCTGATGCGCACTGACAAGTCCAGCAGTTGCTGTGGTCAGCTGCTGATGCCTCCACATAGCCCAGTCCCTCTGTGAAAGAGGCTGACCAGACACTGAAGTAGCCCCCTTAGCCGAGTCTAGTCTAGTGTGGCTTAGCGTGAACCCCATTTGAGCTGTCGCCTCCAGCCCCAAACCAAAAGGGACTGTTAAAAATGGGCTTTAAGTCTCCAATGGCTCTGCTGACATCCACTACTACAGATCATTAAGGCTCCACAGCCTCTCTCTCTCCTCTCTCTAGTCTCCAACATGCCACTGGAGCCATTAAAGGCAATGTGTAATTAAAGTTGGAATAAACAAAGGCTTTTCCCCAGGTCTTTTATTTCTCCCTCAACCATGTGTATCTCTCTCTCTCTCTCTCCCTCTTTCATACACACACACACACACTTTCTCTCTCTGTCTCCCTCTTTCTCTTTCTCTCTGTGTCTCAGAGAGAGCGAGTTGACACATAAGAGAGGAAATTCTCATTGGCTCCCATGGTGGTGGCAGGCATGGACGAAGGCCCTCAGCCTAATTAGAAAACTAAATACTCTGAGTAATGCCTAACCCCCGGGAATACAACTGCCATATCTCTTACACATGTGATGTGGAAGGACCCGGAATGCCACTGGGGTGTCTCGCTGAAATATCCTGTGCTGTTCCCCTTTGCACAGCTGTCCACACAGACGCATGCACTTAAGACAGGCTCGCTTTCATAGTTAAAATAGAAATTTGTGTCCTAAGTGCTGCAACACAGCTAATGCTAAATATTTAATTCCCACGGGTGCTAATTATGGTTGAGTACTGGCAACACGGATTCCCTTTTTTCACTCCACATAACAACTGTAAAAGCAATTTAAGCATTTTTCAATTAATTAAACACATAGTCTTCCAGTAACCTCTTGTCATTTTGCCCTCCAGAACCATAGCTAATTTGTGTAGAATAGAAAAGGGAAGGGGGAAGGAGTGGGGGTGGGTGCTGTTTTCATCTTTGCGAAATGCCCCTACAAAGGAATTAACAGGGAGGAAGACACATTATTTTCACAAGAGTTTAGAGTGATCACACTTCATCGTTCTTTTTTTCTTTTTCTAAAACCCTGTAGTATTGTATGTGTAGTTTTGAATGTTATGAACCTATATCAGATGACTGTAACCATGAGCAACCAGCCCCCATTATGTTATCAAAGCCGTGTGAGATAGTCTGGCCGTGAAGCTAATCCCTGATGTATTTTTAGTCACAACTGACTGATGAAGTGAAATTACTACATCAATGATAAAATGGGGCTCTCAGAAAAGCCTTTACAATATCGCACAGCAACCAAGAGAGCACTTTAAGCTACTGTAAGTCTAAATGAACTTGTACAACACTTGTGAAGGGGCATATGCTGAAGACGAGTACCAGTGAAATTAAGATAAGGACACATTATGTGTCTATAATATGCTGAAATGATAATTTATGCTTAAAAGTTCTGTGACTCCATTGTGCCAATGAGCCATCTAAAAATATCAAAACATACCAATCTTCCATTTATTCAAAAAGAAATCTATAATTATAATCACATGCTATTACAAGAAAAAGTATACACATTTTTTGAAGGGAACAATGGTCGTATCTGTCATAAAGTATTCAACTTCATGTATCATATACAGTGTCATATACTGTATATTATCCTGCAGTGTGTGTGTGTGTGTGTGTGTGAGTGCACATGTGCACGAGTGTGAGTTTATGGGCTGGGGGTGAGTGAGCCAATACTGGCACACCCAGCCTCATATAAAGGCCCCTGTCATTGCGAGAGATCAGAGGCAGGCCGTGAAATCCAGCTAATAGTCATTATGGGATCCCAGTCCCTGCACTCCCTACCTGCTTGCCAAGGCAGCTTCCTCACACTTCATATTTGCATTGTGTCATCTTATCAGCATTCACCCAGACAGAGGACGGATCACACTACAGACTGACAGGCGCATCAGTAACATCAGTAAATAAGACTAAAGGAGAGGAGGCCGAGGAGAGAGAGAGAGGGGGGGGGGGGGGGGGGGGGGTATGGGGCTGGGGGGGGTGCTCTGTAAGACAACACAAGACACAAAATGGAGATACCACCTTGACACGCTAAAAATAGCCGGAACAATATTATTTTTCTCCTAATGTAAAATTAATGTCCAGAGTCTTTGTAGATGGCCCTAGCATGCTTTGCCCCCCTCCTGCGCCGTGCGGCGAGGAAGGGTGAACTCTCAGAACCCCGTGTGCTCAGTCACTTCTGGGCCCATGCAGTCAATAAGGCTATTTCTGATCTCCGGATGGCTAGGGTTTCAAAGCCTGTTTAAATGGGCTCCCACAAAGCCGGAAGCACCAACCTCAGTTCTCTCCCTCCCTCCCTCCCTCCCTCCCTCTCTCTCTCCCTCTCTTTCCTCTTCCACTCTTTCTCTAAATATTGAGAGGGAGCTCAGCTTGCCTGCCCCCTCGGTAAAGGAGAAGAGGGGGGTGGGGGGTGGGGGGGGGTTGCCTCCCCTTCCACATGCAGGGTGGTGAGGAAAGACAGGGAAGCGCAGGGTCAGGGCTCCCGGTGCTAAGCTGTGAAAGGCAAACGTTTGGCAGAGTAATTACACGCCGCACTGCTCTGGGAGTGATTAGTGATAGTTGTCTGTTCAAAGTGTTTGGAGCTCACAGCCTTTATGGGCTACGCTTGCCTTCCCCTCGCCTAATGTTTAGATTGCATTTGCATTGGGGAGAGAGTCGCATGTGTCAACATAAATAGTGTGCCTATAAAGCACGCCAAATATGCACTTCCTCATGTGTTTCATTGATACTCAGGTAAGATATCCTAGTGAGATATCCTAGGAACGCCATTATATTATTGTGTAGTATCATTCATAATAATTGGGAGTTCTATTCCAAAACCGTATCTCCAAAATACAGAGGGCAGATTCTGCATAAGTTCTAAGTAAGCCAGTTTCCTTCAGAAAGTAACACACTTTGTTTTCATTTCTTTTCTTTTTTTTTGTTATGTTGAGTAGGTGTCACTGTTTTTATGCAAATGCTGGAAGTGTCATTTTGGAACAAAACTATTCAATTGCTACATCAAACTACTGAAAGGTCATTTTTGAATCTCCTTTGAAACAAACAAAAAAAAATCCAGCCAAAAGCCTTTGATCTTTAAATACTGCTTCCGAGCCGTATCGCTAACACTGTGTACTTTGGTAAAGAGCCTGTTTAGCCCTTCCTGGATATAATGCCACCGCTGGGCACAACAAAGCCCTCTCCATTCCTAGGTCAGGTGACACTGCAGTGCATTGCAATCAACATGCTCAGGTGGTGCGGCCCGGGCTGCCAGCCTTTGATGTCCTCGTCGTGTTTACGTTGGCTAGCCACGCTGTCCCAGCACGGCCTGCAGATGTGCCTGCAAGCTGTAAGGTGAGCAGCAGCACTCCTGGATAGCGTGTCCAGTTGTAAAACACACCCTGACAGAGGGTGTGGGGGGGGTCAACGGCAGGGACACACAGATAAGAGAGAGAAGAAGTGTGGGATTAGGAAACTTAAAATGCCATCATTGGAAACGTTTCAATACCAATACTAGTTCTGATACTTTTGATTCCTTTCTTTGTTGAATGAAAGCACATTTCATTATGCAGTTAACTGATATCTGGGTAACGTTTGCCCATCTGGTGTTCTAAATAGACTTTGACTGTGCACCATTGATTTTCTCAATAAAAATGCTCTGCCTTGTTCAAAACATGAGATCCCATTGCAGGAATCCATTGTTTTTAAGCCTTTTGATGCCTCAAAAACAATATTTATGCCAAAAAAATCAGTAAGGTATCAAAGAGATGATAGGCATCGTTCGACACCTTTTCGCCCTAATCCCAACACAGGCCGAGACTTTGACGTTGGCCAGAGAGTCGGGTGGCAAAGCAGAGGGGAAACAAACACAGCCGTGGACAGAAAAGGAAATACCTCAGGGACTTTCTGGGATTGGGGAAGAGGTAAGACCGTACCTGTAGTGGAATCCCTTCCAAATCTGCACCAGGTGTCAGGCATTAAGGAGAGCATCTCCGCTTTGGCTTTCCACGTCTGGCTCAATCACCCAGGGCAGTGTGTCAGATGTTGGACAAAGCAGATACTCTCTCGAAGAAGAGGAAGACCTGGGGCTCAGCACAGTACAGGGAGGAAGGTTTCCGATGACATCAGTAGAATCACACACCACATCCAATAAAAGTGCCCTCTTGCAGGAGTAATTTCATTACTTTGCAATGATTCTAATTTTGGTGAACTATCCATTTTTGACATTTAAATATTCAATTATATGTGAAATTAGTCTATAGAGAGCATATCACACAGACTGCAGTAAAAAAAGAAAATATGGGAAGCAGAGCTGAACACTTTGGGTTTTAATGAGTTAAGATAGATTTAGAATAACATTACATTGTATCCTATTGAGATTTTCGGTTAACTACAAAGACAACTGAGCACTGCCTATTCCCTGTGTGATAATACAAAGTATGGAGCATAATATAGAATGCTTAGCTTGATTTTAATTAAAATTACAGTCTCAATCATGAAGACAAGGTCTACATTGAACACCTGGCACCTTCTCAATTTCTACAGTATGTAAGCTGCTGGCATGTGCAATTGTCCTGAAACAAAACAGTGGCACTGGAATACTTCATTACCGGGAGAGCGAAAGGAAGATAGAGCCATGTTGGCATTGTTGTTGCCACAGATTATACATGACACACAGAATAAAAGGGGCTGATTGTAAGACGTTTAAATGTATCAAAGGCATGGGAGAGGAAACTTAATACCTCAGCACTGGGAGAAGGAGAATGCGACTGGGCACGTGCGGAATGCAGAGTGGCAGGAGGAAAGCGGCAATCTAAATTTCTAATGCTGAGGATGTTTCCCATTCTGTGTTTATGAAACATGGCTGCCGGGACTACAAAGGTAAGGGGATACGGCATCAAAGTCCGCCCTGACAAAAACAAAAAAGCAACATTGCTGCAGTGGAATGCACGGCAGAACATAATACTCCACCTCCTCCTTCTCCTCTCCCCTAAGCAGTCTCATTTGATTACAGTGTAGCAGGCCCCAAATCAACCCCTTAGTCCCGTTTCTCGCTCCCCACCGGCGCTGGGAGTAGGAGGTGAAACACAACTTGCCGAAGTGGCCGGGGACGAGAGGAGGAGAGGTGATGTTATGGAGGAGAATCCCTCATTTGGGGGAACAAAAGAACATGGGAACGGGGCGAGCGGAGGTGTCTATGGGAGGGGGGAAAGCGCTCGGTGTCCTGAGCGCGGTGACCGAGGCGGAGACTGCATGTCTGATGACGGCCAGGCGACGTATCGTTTACAGGCTCCCTCAGCAGAAGCCCCCCGCATGTCCGTCTCCAGCCACAGAGTTCGCCCTCTACTTAAGGCAACAAGAGTCAGGCTCAGCATTACAAGCCTATTAAAAGATACTTTTAATTATGCCCTGCTCTCCCGGGATCATTTCCTCGGTGAACTCCATGTTTCTTTGGCATGTGCACTTAGAAATGGCACAACTAGAAGCACGTGTTGTTTTCTCCCTCCAATTAAAGGGCATGTTGACAGATTAAGGCTGCTTCTGGTTTGTGCTCCACTAACGCATTTAGGGAAGATGATGAACGTGGGGAGGGGGGGTGAGAGAGAGAGAGAGAGAGAGAGAGAGAGTGTGAGAGAGAACATGCGCACAAACCCTGAGGGGTTAATGTGTTTACACTACCTGGGCTGTGATCTATCACCAACCTCGTCAACTTCTATTATGCATCACATACATAAGCAAGCAACAGACCTGGGAGCCCCTGCAACTCACTCATACTATTTCTATTGGATTAAGTCAGTGCAAATATCTAGGGCATAGCTCCCACACTGTGGTTTTAGCATTCCGGTAGTCATTTGATTTGTACGTTGTATCACTTTACCTTCGTGAAGGCATTGCAGGAGCACCTCCTACATGCCTCAAGAGCTTCAAAGTAGTTATCAGGTATGGGATTTAGATGATTGCCATATGGCGCCTATAGCACCTTGAAAACAACCATGTTATTTAGCCGCAAGTCTGGTAAGACAACAGTCAGGCACGGAAGCCCTCAGATCATGAATCAGAATATACACGTACACACCAGTGAGAGGAATAGGGGAGTGTTGATAGAGTGTGTGGATTCACCATCTGTGATATTCACTAACACAGGGTGTATTTTCTCCCAGCAGCAGTAGCAGTAGCAGTAGCAGCGGAGGTGTATTGTGTGTAAACCACTGAGTTGGAGAAGCCTGCTGCCCCTATATAGATGCTGATAGTGGAGTCTGCAGCGGGGCCCCTGAAAGAGCTCATATTCACATTACTCAGGCTTCATTATATCCAATCAATATTCGTTTAGTCACTGAGCCTATTGACTCATTTCTGAAATAATATTACAGGTCATTTGTCTTGTCATGGAGTAGGGAGTATTATCCCTTTTATACTATCCCCCATTTGGAAAGGGGGGGTGGGGGGTGGGGGGTGTCTGGATACGCCCTATGGATACAACTGTAAATATATTTTTTTTGATAAGACATTGAAAAATCAATGGGTGCTTCCTGCAAACCGTCTCGAGCAAATCAATCATCATCTGCACAGCTGGCAGCCTGGGCGCGGGAGAATGGTGTGGCAGTGAGAGAAGGGTGCAATCTTTGTCTGATACCTCTCATTTTGGAATCGCTTCTCATAATAGGGTCATCATTTCATCACTTAGCCAGTCCGGGGCCCTGCCATTCAGCCTTGCGGGGATCGCGGATAGGGGGTGAGGGGGGCGGGGGGCGGGGTGGACAGGCCCCATAGGAGGTGGAGTAAACCGAACACACACTCTCTCTCTGTCCATACATCTTCATTCACATAGATAAAAGAAGGAGAGATCAGAAAAGGGAAAATATCCTATATCCTGAGAGCTATATTGGCTCATGATGCTCCACGTGTGTTGTGTGCTTTTTAAGTCAAACCAAAGGATCAAATCTGAAGTGTGTATCAGCCCATGTGGACAATAATTGTGATATTTAACAGGTAAAATATTACACCATTCCAGGTTAACAATCACAGAAGGGTAACAACAATAGTGTTGTTGTTGAAAAATGAGGTATAATTACTCAGAGCAAATTGAGTATTTGATAGAGACAGACGTAATATTTTGATGGCCTACATTTACATGTGAGTCTGTATAGGAGCTATTGATTCTTAAATTTAGAATTCAGCTTTTATGTGTGTGTGTGTATGTGTGTGCTTTCAATCATTATCACTTAAAAAAAAAACCTAAAACAATTTAGTTCAAAGGAATTTAAGTTTGGTACCATAGTACCAAAGGTATCTCTGGAGGTAGGTGTGTGTGTGTGTGTGTGTGTGTGGTGGTGGGTGGGTGGGGGGATAAGCAGACTTCCAGTCAAATGCTTTGGATAAGGCTAAACACAGAAATGGACAAATTAAAAAACACAAACAAGCATTTATCAATTATTAATTTTTAATACATTTGAAAAAGGTGGTAACAACAACAACAGTATTGAAACACAAAAAAGTTTGCATACAATTATAAATTAAATGCACCAACAATTCATTTAATAGCCTCATTGTTAAACACTTTAAAAATAGCCTACATAAATACAACTGGATAAATTACAGTTATTATAGCTAATCATAGCTGTGGAGGATGCCAGTTGTTTAGTCCAGTGGTGTAGTGCACATATGTTTAATCATTTAATATTTAAAAAAAAAAATGCAAGGTCAAAAATAAATTACATCCATTATTTGCAGCAGATCTCCCCAAAGCATTTGGAGCGAAAACTGTTTTGAATTTCAATTGGCTTCCAAGTGGCAAAAGCCCTCAGCTAATACATCAAAGAAAAATTGGTGTCAACTAATCGGTTTAGGACACAGATTTAGAATGGGTAAAAATCCCATGAATACTTCAAGCATTTTCCTGTACGACTAGGAAGGCTTGGGAGCGGTACAGCTGACCTTGTGCACTCCACAAACCTGTCCGCCGCTTGACATTAACTCACTGTTTAACTCAGCCGTCCGCGCAATTAGTCCGCTACAATGCGTAATGCTGTCTAATAATAGCCTCTATATCCAAATTAGATTACGCTTTGCTCCCTCAGGCATTTTAAGTGTGATGCATCATCTTTCATATACTTCTTCTGCGCCGCGCACAGCCGTTTTCATGCGTCAAATCCAAGTTTGTTTTGTCAGGCAAGCAGAATAAGAGCGACATAGCTGGCAGTTTACTTGTCAAAACAACCGAGAGAGTAGGCTACAGACTGGGATCAGCATCTTGAGAACAGTCTACTTTTACGCACCATCTTCGGTTGGTAACGTCGCCTGTTACTAAAATACGAAGGACCTTTCCACATAAAAAGCGCAAATAAGCAAAACTATACTCACCTACCTCCTTTGTCAGTGCAGTGATGAGAAGTAGTAGCGGCTGCCATAAGCAACTCCTTTATAGGCTCCGTGATCTCAAATTATGGGTCCTCCTCCTACTTCAGAAAGCAACTCTTAACCAAACGCATTAAGGAAGACTGATGACAGAGTATAGACCCATCAATACTGCCACCATCCAAGGTTCTCTCTTCAAATCTGCAGCCTATACAGCCTATTGTGCCTGACACTGTCCTCTCGCCGCGTCTTTCATGCAAAAATAAATGTCACTAACTCAACGTGTAATTTTGTAACAGCTCTCACCTTGGCACAAACAAATCTTAAAAGTGGAAATTTAGTGTGATATGTAGGTTCAGTGGAGATTTAGTCGATAATAATAATTTCACTTTTATTATTATCATCAGTGGAATTTATATAATGCGTGAGAAAAAAAGCCTTTGCTTATGAAAACATAACACTTTTTTTTCCCCACCTTGAAGTAATACACATGCTCCTTAATAACTGTCAGCGGATCAATTGCGTTGTTGTAGTAGTTGCCATTGCTTTTACAAGGAAATGTGAAGAGTTCCAGTAATTAGTTGATTGTCTAAACACTGCGGGAGGTTGTGAAAGTAGGTCTCATAGTATCATTGTCATCATGATTAGGCTGTACTGTAGGGTCGCTTTGTGTATCTATCCTTCTTTCTTTTTTCTGTCTTTTTTTTTTAAGTCTGCATTGGCTCCCACTGTACCAGCGTCATCATTCTTTGCTCTCTAGAGGTTTTCAGAGCGTAAAAACACGTGACAGTGTGTGCACACACTCTTTAGCAGCGCCTACAGCGATCCCTTTCGGCTTATCTGAGATTTGAACTGGAAAGTCAGACAATCACCAAAATGAATATGGCCTTTGAATGTCTGAATATGGGGAATGATAATAATAATTATAAAAGCAATAATAAAAAAGTCATGTTAGATTCATGCGTGATGTGTATGACCAGCTCATCTATTTCTGAATGTCATTAAATAATAATAATTATTGTTGTTATTATTATTATTATTATTACTGTTGTTGCAACAACAACAATAACAACAACAATAATATTATTATTATTAATAGTACAAATACTACTACTACTAATAATACTTTATTTGCTGGTCTACCAGTGAATAGCTACTGATTGATTTGATCTCAGTGGCAGGTGCTTTATGCCTTTTAAATAGAGAAAGTAATGGCCGATAAGCGTGCCATATTAAATAAATCTAGGCTATCCTATATTTCAGCACAGAAATGTATCTGCAGGGATCAAATGAGATTACATCCACTGGTCGTGGCGGATTTGGTGTAGTTCATATGGTATTAATCTGCCCTGGCTTGGGGGTTTATGACTTTCTGGGAGTGTGTATCTGACCGGTTTATTCCAGGATATATTGCAAAAAAAACTATTTAGCCGTCGCCACAGTCAATAGCTCTAACACGAGAGGCGGTACAGAAAAAAATACGTCTACAATTACAGCCTAAAAATGTCGAAATAGGAATAGGAAATAGGAAATAGTTTGTATACATACAATGTCTATTCAGATGGAATTATACGAGCGTGTCCTGTTGGAGTATTTGCGCCATCTTACTTTTACTTTTTCAGTTGCCATATCTTACCAATGCAAAATGCGTCTGGCGTTAGAAAGTCGACGTGCACAAGTCCTAATCCATTTGAAACTCCCATTGCGGATTTTTAACATAAAACGCACGAAGATCACGGAGCATCAGTCTGTTGTTTTGACGCACATATTTAAAATGACAAGTTTTTGCGCACAAAGAAAGTATAACCATTGACAAAAAAAGAGAGTGCAGCAGTAGAGCGCTTTTTCTATTCCTGTCGGTATCTGGCAAGCCCATATCCTGGCATACAACAGCCGATTTGTTATTGATCAAGTGTGAAAGTGACGGCTTCGTATTTGGAAAAAAGAAGAAAGTTGGGAGTTGATCTACAGACTCGCATGATATCGCCATCCAAAGGGGGGCTGCCTGGCGCACTTGAGACTTACTGCAACGAGCCTTGTTAAAGAGAAAAAATAGAGAGAAATAGAGAAGGAGAAGGATTGTTAGTCACAGAGAGCGAGGGAGGGGGTGAAGAAGAAGCAGAGAGAGAGCGAGAGAGAGGGGGAGAGAGAGAGAGAGAGAGAGAGAGAGAGAGAGAGAGCGAGCATGGATTTGGGCAGGGCTGTGGTTACCCAGCATAAGCTCGCCTTTTCCTTCGGTGACTACACCCCGAGAGGAGGAGCGTAGTGTGCAGCGTAGTAGGCGTCAGGATCCTCAATTTCCAACTTAGCATCTTGGCAGGACATTTTCCCAAGCAAAGCCCCCGTCCGACGGGTAAAAAAAACTTCTGCATGGGCATGAGAGCGACGGTGCAACTCAGATAAGGGAGCGACAGAAAAACAAAACGAGACAAAACATCCGACGGGCAAGTGGTTTGGCTGGCAGCGACCAGAAAATCCATCCAACATCTAAGCCTATGTAGACTTTTCATTTAATCATTTTTACTTTTTTTTTCTTTGCCACTGTCATTTAGAAGGGGGAAACAGACAGCGGGTCTGCAGACACAGGGCTCTATGCGCTCCGACAGCAGCGCATGAGAAAATAAAGGGGGGAAAAGTGCGCAAGTTAAGTGGCTTATATACTCTCCGGGCTCCAGCATGGCGTATCCTCAGGGCTACTTGTACCAGCCGTCCGCTTCTTTAGCTCTGTATTCCTGCCCTGCGTACAGCACCAGCGTTATATCGGGACCCAGGACCGAGGAACTTGGGAGATCCTCTTCGGGATCTGCTTTTGCGCCCTATGCCGGATCTACTGCGTTCACCAGCGCCTCGCCAGGCTACAACTCCCACTTACCATACAGTGCAGACGCGGCGGCAGCTGCCACATTCACCTCGTACGTGGTGAGTAATCTAAAGATGACTGTTTAATCTAATTGCAAGTAAAAGCGAAGATGTTGCCTCGTTAGAGAAGCCTTAAATGTCCGTTGCGCATTAGGAGGCAGCCGACTGAGAGGGAAAATGTGCGTCGCCGTGGAGTGCGTGGATATAAAATTACAGAATGTCAGTTGCAGAAATGATGTTGTTGGGTAAACACAACCAATTTGTCTGTGTAGTATTTTATTGCTCTTAAGTGAATTGCAGTTTTTATTGCAAAGAACGGGCAGAAAAGCTTTTACGCTCAACAACTCACTGCATCGGCTCAGTGACGGTAATTTAGGTCACTGTACTTGCTTTTGTTGTCCTCATATTACTTGTCTGAGTTGTAAAACTAACTTCCCACTTTTTAAATGGAGAAAGAGGAAATTTTGATGGAATTTTGTGTAGGATCCCCAGCGTGCAATGAAACTGAAAAAATGATCTGATGGCAACAAATAATTCATACAGAGCAGCTAGGTAGGCCTAGTTACCACAAAGGGGGATCCTAATAGAACAGGCTGCATTTGATCATTTTTTATGAGAGGAAACAGAATGTTAGGCCTATTACGCATGATGACAATGCCTTATCCAACCTGCAAATTACGCTAATTTAATTGCCACTATAATAGCTGGTGACTGAACGATGACATCTGATACATTAAACCAAAATAACGCTAAAAAGCACGTTTGAAATACGGAATCAAGTTCAAACAAACTCCGTAAAGATTAAGTTAAAACTTGAAGTACTAGAGAAAAGCCAATGTATGTGTTTGTTTGTTTTTGTGTGTGTGTGTGTGTGTGTGTGTGTGTGTGTGTGTGTGTGTGTGTGTGTGTGTGTGTGTTTGCACGCGCGCGTTTGTATGTGTTTATGTGCCATACGTTTTAACTCTTTTGAAGCTGTTTGGAACTGGAATGTTTCCCCTCTAATGTGTAATATGACTTTTTACGCACTTTTTAAATTTCAGAGCTCTCCTTATGACCACACTACGGGTATGGCCGGCTCAATAGGATACCACCCTTACGCAGCACCCTTGGGCTCCTACCCTTACGGTGACCCAGCATACCGTAAAAACGCCACCCGGGACGCCACCGCCACCCTCAAGGCCTGGCTGAACGAGCACCGCAAGAACCCCTACCCCACCAAGGGCGAGAAGATCATGCTGGCCATCATCACCAAAATGACCCTCACCCAAGTGTCCACCTGGTTCGCCAACGCCAGGAGGAGGCTAAAGAAGGAGAACAAGATGACCTGGACCCCCCGGAACCGGAGCGAGGACGAGGAGGAGGACGAGAATATTGATTTGGAGAAAAACGACGACGACGAGCCTAACAAGCCCACAGATAAGGGAGACTCCACAGACACAGAGTCAGGTCGGTGGTGCAGGGAAAAAAGGGGGGAAAAATCATCAATTTTTCATCGCAGTCGTTTCCACTCAGGGTGCAAAATTGATTGCTGGTTAATGGTGGTATATTATTTATAATGGGACAATTGCTTTAAATAATAATCACCTTGAACTCCCCTCGTTTGACTTCTCAGGGGCTGAAATTGCTGGTGACGCACAGTGTTTAGCAGTCAATTTATCTTTAACTGCATAATAAGGATACAGCTGGTGTATTGCGCTGAGTATTCGGCTAATGATAATTATTGTCACTATATGATCATTAATATCCCAGTTTTCACCGGTTGTATGAGCTTTGGGCCTATTGTTGAATGCTTATTATCATAACTATTATTATGATAATGTTTAATACCGAGAATATATTTGTAAATTCAAATAGTCAACATATGCCCAGGCCTTTGTGCCACATTGTTGTTGCCAGGGATATAGTACATTGGAACACACTTTACCCACCTTTTTATTTGTGGAACAGAGTTTATCCACCTTTTTAGGGTGACATAAATCTTCATGAAGTAAATTTATAGTAGCCTACACATCACAGTAACAAACTGATAAAAGTTATATGAGGATAAAGTATTTTAAGGGAAAAACATAAATCATTGCTTTTTAAAAATTATAATTGCGTTTTGTTTGAATTGGTGGTTGTTAGCCTTACAGTGATCACTTGCTGGAGGTCATACAGTTTAGCCACATTTTTATTTACTTTTTATTGCTACTCGTATTATTTCGCAGTAACTATATTCCCTGTGTTTTCCTTTAGATCATAAATTGCTGAACCCGGGGGCCCTAGGGTGTGACAGATTTAAAGAGGAGAACCATGGCAAAGACACGGATCCCCTTCTGAGCGACTCGGAGTTAAAAGACCAAGAGGAGCGGACTACAGAGTTGCTGCCGGAGTCCGTAAAACCCACCACCTCGTCTCCGTCGGCGGTGCCCCGGGGAAACCAGACGGTTGCGCAACAAGACAAGCCGTCAGACTTGAACCATGCGCCGGGCACGGTGACCAGCAACGTGACCTCTGTTATCCATTCGCCCCCGTCGGCCCCTAAACCCAAACTCTGGTCCCTTGCGGAGATCGCCACGTCCTCAGACAGGTGTAAGGGCAGCGGCGAGGTGCCACAGGCTTGCCCCGGTTTGGGTCAGAGCGCAGTAATGGGCAGCAACGCGTCTCCATCACGGTCCTCCCCTCAGTGCCCTCTCCCGAACAGCACGGTCCTGTCCAGGCCTCTGTACTACACCTCCCCTTTCTACCCCGGCTACACGAACTATGGTGGCAGTTTTGGACACCTTCACAGTAACCACGGCTCGGTAACCACGGGCTCCACGGCACATTTCAATGGATTAAACCAGACTGTGTTAAATAGAGCAGAGGCTTTGGTAAGGGAGAGCCAGAAAGTCAGAGGCCAAACGCAGGTAGATCTTTGTAAAGACTCCCCTTATGAACTAAAGAAAGGTATGTCAAACATTTAATACCTGATTATTTCCAATCACCGCGGACTTTTATTTATTTTTTGTGGTTGCATTGAAAAAAAAAGAAAAAGAACAATGATGAAGCAAATTTTGAGAACAGTTATTTTCTGAGTAAATGCTTATCCTCAAATTTTTAGTTTCTGAATGGTTAATCCTAAAATGTAACAAGAATGGTCTTAATCGCTGCAGCCGCCTGAGTCTATTTGTATTAAAGACTAACATGTATATTTAATGTAGCATTTTTGTATTTAAAATGGACAATACACTATCTTTGAAGTAAATTATGAAAAAAAGAATACACTTGTGCAGCGATTATTTTGGGGGGCAGTTGGTATTGTCTGATATGTGTCAAAAGTGCTTCCTGGCCAATTCATCTAAACGAAATATTTATGAATTGAATTTTGCACCGTGACAGCTGTTTCAATGGCAATTATCATCTGAAAATCTCACGGTAGTAACAGCAGTGAAAGGATAGGGCTGAAATAAGAAAAGGGAGCTTGAATATTCAACCAAAAAAAATGGGTCAGTTTCGTTTTGGTTGATTCAGATGTGGATAAGCCTTTGTCCATCAAACATGATGGAAATAACACGAGGGTATATTTTAGACTATGGGTTTTTTTGTTTTTTTGGGGGTTTTTTTTTTAAACCTGTGTACGGTTCTAAAGGTGGATATTGATATAATAACATAACCGAGGCGCAGTCATTTAACCCAATTACCTATCGTGTTTTATGCAAAGCAATCAGGTGGCGAACTCCGGTAATGAGCTCGATTTTATGCCAAATTTAGACCTCATTACTATTTTCCAAGGCGTGGCAAAGCTGTTAAAAGGGACGCAACCATGCATTTAGAACATACTGCCCTATTATATATCATTAATGGAGAGTCTCTTTAATGGCGCGTTGGATGTGAAACATTGGTGATTTGGAGAAAAGGGAAAAGGCTGTCATGCACTAAAGTAGAGACAGACAGATGCATACACACACACTCAGTATAGAGCCGGTAGCCAGGCACTGTCCTCAAACTCTTCCAAGTTCTGCAGGTAGGTGTCACACTTGCTCCTAATTTCAGGGGGGCTCATTCTTAATCCGTCACGGAAAACCATCCCTGATCAAATGGCCTGGTTAAAAAGAACCAAAGATTTGAGGCACAGGGGCACACACAATGATCACAGTTATTATGAGGATTATAGCAACATTGACAAGTGGATAAAAAACACACGCATCACACACTTGACCGACATGTAGGAAAAACATAAGGCTATTTTACAAGGAAGTTGAAGATGAGAAGATTTCTCTTACTGATGGTTTATTCTTGAAGTTGGATGTAGGCCTATTCCAAGAAAGCAATAATAATAAGTCGATAAGAAATTACAAAATAATGAATTATTATTATTATTATTATTTTTAATATTGTTGTTGTTTTTGTTATTTTATCAAAGCGTCCTCAATTATGGAACAATTGCAGGCCAGTATTGATCCCCAAAAGCATATACGGATAGGGAAAACAATTCATTTTTAAATCCTTTAATATTCGTTCCTTCAACGGCTTGTAAACCACATTTTAAAGGACACTTTTAATTTAACATGAAAAATTGTAACAAATTATTGTTATTATTCCCAGACTATTATTATTATTATTAGACTATTATTATTATTGTTATTATTATTATTATTATTATTATTATTATTATTATTATTATTATTATCATCATTGTTGTTGTTGTTATTATTATTATTATTACCGACCTCTACTGAAGTGGGACAGCTTGCTCTTGTTTACGGCTACCATTAATCTCTATAGTTTACTTTCCCCTACTCCAGCTTGAAATCTCCCCTGGGGTTCATATAATTCCCTTAGCCTTAATGTCCTCTATTCGGGACCTCTATTTTAATCTGACAGAGTGTGCTGGAGCAGTGATTGCGACACATCAGCCGGCTAAATAGCATAATTATGTTTTTTCTTTGCTGATCCCCGAGGGATTGAACTGTTCGATGCAATGTCCCCTAAGAGGGTATTATAGTTTTATTTGGAATTGCGTTGTTTTCCAAGAATTGATTGAAGAACTAATGTTTCATTGGGACAATATACACACAATTTCAGAGGTGTAAATCATCTGTGTTAGGCTAGGTAAATATTGTGTCGTTTATATGTGAAATAGGTTTTCCAGGAGGAGGGGGTTTATAAGGGTGTAAGCCAAGCACAGAGCCGAGCATTGGGATGATGTTATTCCAAGCAGCTTTCTTGATTTACGAAATGCAAGGGAAATGTTTGGAAAATGATCATCTAAACTGCCAAACTGGATCCCGAAAAGGGGACTGCACATAGCCCCAAGGGCAAGCCATGATAAAACATGTCTGGCTTTTTTTATTTTATTTTATTTTATTTTTTTATTATTTTATTCGAATTAGCCTAAAGTATTTAACTAGGCTACTTTTTTGTGCAATATCATTTTGCGGGAGAAATTATTTTGCGGTGTTTCTCCAAAGATGTGCCACTTTACCATTCGCATTATTTTTCCCTAACAGTTGTTATTCAAATCACGCCCAGTGGGACAGAAGTCACAAGAGGTCTTTGATGCTCCTATGGAGTCTACATTAATCCTTTGCATTGTAATTAATTATACATGGGCGTACCATATTTATTACAGTATATGATTATTATTATTTCTATTATTATTATTATTTTTTTTTTTTTAACATTTTTTAATTTGCCTCACAAAAGGGAAATTGTAAGCCAGCTGGTGGAAGAGGTAGAGTTTAGCCTGCCTTGCTGAAGGACACTGCGGCAGGTGTTTTCACACGGGATCAAACCGGCAGGTGTGACTGTTATTATACTGGAGCTCGCCCCGGAAGGCTGCTCTCAAGCTGTGAAAAACTAAAACCTTAAAACACTTAAAAAAAAGCAAATAAATATTCGATTATTGATGGTACATACTGTTTCTATTTCTGGGCATTAATGTAGTCAGTTAACCGCTCATTACACGCGGAAGCAGTGTGAGTGAATTTGCCAGCCGTTCATCAGTCTAGAGAGGCGTGATAGCCTACAGGGGAGATCCTCTCTGCAACTTTGCCCAACTTGGTCCCTGGTTTCCCCTCCAGTTGAATGGCGTGTCGGCTCATTGTTTGGATTGCTACAATGTGAGAATACTAAGTGGGGGTGAAACGGTTCCCACGTGTGAAAGTGGGGGAAAATAATCCGACAGAAGAAGCAGCAGAAGAGGAAGGAGGAGGATATAGGCCTGTACCCTTCAATCCTACTTTGTTACTGTTGGGCGTTCAGAAGCGGCTCCCTGGATGTTCGGCAGATGCATCTCTCTCAAGTTGTCATATCGACAAAACGAAAATAATAATTGTTTGGTAAAATTCGTTTTTCAAAACTGAGAATAAATGAAGGCCACTGGCTATACAGTGAAGTCTAAGGGCCTTGGCTCACGGTTAATTAAAAATAATTGTGTAAACTATTAAATATGCCCGACAGACCTTGGATAATTGTTGTCAAAGAAAAAAAAAACATCAATATTTTCAAGTCAACACCCCAAATCAAATTATTGAATAATTACTATTTGTGTGTGTTGCTCGGAGTTGGCCCATCCACTCAATAAATGTGGCGTTTTTGCAGAAACTGACAGGAGAACAATCTGATCCTGTGTCATCTGTTGCGATGAAAGAAGGCAAGAGCTTTGCAGAATAGTCTGCAGCAGGTTTTATTTATGCATATTTTAAAGTAGAGACGACGCTTATGCATATATTTAAGTGTGTGTGTGTGTGTGTGTGTGTGTGTGTGTGTGTGTGTGTGTGTGTGTATGTGTGTGTGTGTGTGTCATAAGGGAGACTTTCAGCGGTGACTGAAAATAGGGCTAATATAGGACTAATGAATAACAAGAGTAAACTGTGGTTTCTTGTTTGTTTTCGACACGTTTGGGAACGGTAGGATCTAATGAAGTGGAAGTTAACTCCAGTATAATCCCGTTATTATTGTCATTATCTGTGCTGCATGCAAGTTTATTAGTAGCCTAACCTACTGGTGGTAGAGCCACATAATCGCAAAGTTAGCCTTATATCCAGTGGTGTTGTCCAATTTGTAAGTGTAGACATGTATAGGGGAACACAATTTACACATTATCTATAGGTCATAGGATTTGATATCCTCAGATTTGGACATAATCAGGTATGCTGCGGAGAGTTAACCCACCTAAACTCATTTTTACCCTTTTTTTAATTTACTGAGTTTTACGCATCTTTTAAGCTGGCATCAATATTTATGACATAGAAAATTCATGGCACATATGCAACATGAAACCAATGTACGTAGATTTAAAGCGGAAACAAACATAAATGAATGGCCTTAAAGTATGATTGATTTTTGTTTACATTGGTGGCTGTTTTCCTTATGCTGATCACCGACTGGAGGTCATAATTAACCCACTTTTTGATTTACCCCTACACCACTGGACATTTAGACAATATAAAATCGTAATAATTTGGCCAGAGACTTGCTGTATACTTAGGCAGCCGTAAAAGAGATGCGAAGCAACTTGGAGCTGAGGAGCAAACACATTAGACACCTGCTCCCGGATTGCTTGGTGGACGCCTCTCAAATATGTCAGACCACAAGGTGAAACCAAAACCTGTTGATACACCGAGTCCCAATATCATTGAAGTGTACTCAGTGGACCAAACGGGACTTCGTATAAACAGCCTACTGATAAAACGTCTGTCTACATGATACAACACATCTGACACGGCTGGGGGTCAAATTCAGCTCAAATGTGTAAATAGACACCCCCTGTACTTGACCTCCCTAGATTAATCGCAAGGGTATGATCACCAGCACAAGTGTTGCCAAATGCGGTATAAAAGGGGGGTGAAATAAAAGGAGACTGGCTTTTTCAGAAAAGGAGGTCGCTCCACTGTGACTGAAAAGCAATATAGAGGTGTTTGTTTCCCCGGAATTTTCCCGTCCCCCCTGCGAAAGAAGCCTTCACCTCAAAACCCCAATGAAAAATCACTATAACATTGCTATAATATTCTTATAGGGACTAACAGTGTGTCTGTGGTAGGCTACTCAATACTGAGTGCATAGTGATCTTTATGTTTTTTTCCTATCTCCGATGGTGTCACTATAATATTCCTATAGGGACGTTTGGTTTTGATGTTATGTTTATAATGTCTCCCTTCAAAATCTATTACAAAGATAACTGTGTTCGTTTCATAAGGTTATAAATGTAAAGCAGGCAGCGGCTTTTCTTTGGTGGGGTTCAGTAAGGGGGCAGCTTTTGTCCATGTTTAATTATTATCATTTCCCAGCTGAGAAGGCTAATTATGGACGCAATATTTCAGATCAGTCTTCTCGCGAGAATAGAGATGACCGGAGGCAAACTATGTGAGGCGTTTGGGTATGATTTATTTTTCTTTTTTTCTTTTTTTAGTTTTCTCTCGCTTTGAATCAAACTGGTGTCAGTTGTCATCTGTTTTGTGTTGATTTTTTCCCTAGCCACTTTGGAGAACTTAAAAAAAAAAAAGTCAAGAACAAGTGAAGGTAACGCGAGTCTTTGGCATCTCCAATGTTCATATTAAATGAAGTTATAAAATGGTCCTGAACACATTGTAAAACGATCCAGATAAGGTGGCAGAGAGTGATTTACCACTATTTTTCTCCACTTCACGGACTGTTTTTCTATTTCTCCGTGGAGCTCCTCAGGGAAAGATTACACGTGTAAATTTCAGATGTGTGATGTTTTAAGTGACCCCTCCCCCTAACATAAATAAAACATTTCTACGTAGGAAAAAAAAAAAAAAAAAACATTAACGAAGAATGATGAACTATGAAGTAGCCTACTAGCAGACCAGGGTTAGGGGTTGACAGAACGGGAGGAGGGGGAGTGAGACTTCAGTTCCAGTTGGCAAATAATAAGTCTTCATTTAACAATGGCTAGATTGCTAAAAAAGTGATAATCTGAGGTCGGATGACGACAAAAACCATAAATTTCATTGTTATGGCGAGGTCTAACACAAAAAAACCCAGTTTCGCACTGTGTCTTTCCCCTGCAGCAAACAAAAAGCTGTTGAATTTAAACGATACTTTAAATAACATACTGCACATATTATTATATGACCATTATAATCCATAATACAGTTGCCAATTTAGAATTTAGAATTATTTGTAATGCTGTATGAGGAGGGCAGTGTCTGACACACACACACACACACATACACACATACACACACACACACACACACACACACACACACACAGCCTTGCTCTGAAAGCACCTTGACTCCTTGAAAAGGGCTGCTCATTGACCAATCTGCTCTGACAGCAGTGTGGTGTGAGCTCCTGACCCTGTGACTGCAAAGGGTCTGTGTTCAGTGGCCATGTAAGGGCTCACTGGCGCTCACACTGGGGGTTCCTGCCCTGCCCTGGAGGAGGTGGCACACACACACACACACACACAAAGCCACTCACATATCCACACATACACATTTTGCACACACATGTCCAACCACATACACATATATTCACACATATACACTCGCATGCACATGCACACTTACACACACACACTCTCACACATATGCACACACACATAGGCAGGAGGGACTTATACCCTAAGCCAACCCCCTCAGCTAAGCACTGATCACAGAGCAGTAAGTGTGTCTACCCAGTCTGGAGGTGGAGACAGCAGCAGGTCCTTCCTCCTGTGACACAGGTCCTGTCTGTATACTGGCCTGGCTCCTCCCTCACCGTGGACACAGCGTGGGTGAATTCAACGCGCCCACTCCCGAAACGTTGACTCGTGCATGTGTTGAGGGACACAACCCTGCTAACTCACACAGTATAGCATCCTCTTCAGCAGTATTGAATTACAACGTATTACAACTTAACATATGTAGACGTCATAACATAACATAACATAACGTAACGTAACGTAACGTAACGTAACGTAACGTAACGTAACGTAACGTAACGTAACGTAACATAACATAACATAACATAACGTAACATAACGTAACATAACATAACATAACATAACATAACATAACATAACATAACATAACATATGGTGGATGCTCTTATAGTACTGTATTCTACCCATTAAGCTACACAGAGCCAATATCTGTAAATTGGATTTGTAAATTTGTTAAATGGGAATAGTAAACTGGTTTGTGAGGAAACATTAAAAGAGGACATCAACACACGTAAGATAAGGCGCTCTAATATTACAATCTTAATGGCTCTGATGAAGATTGATGAACTGTTTTCTTTCAGTGACTTCAGAGGGTCCAAGAGGGAGGAGGGGTACCGAGCCGCCTGACTGTTTATTTACATTTGCCCTTTTTAAATGATCCCTTTCTTCTCAACATCTGCTCCACATTACCACACAGATATCTGTCCTAATGACCGCTATGATGCCTGCACTCACACACCTCTACACACAGCCACTCATACATACATACACACACACACACACACACAAACATACACACTTAGCCTGTAACATTACCATTATCCACCGTTCACCTGGGACACTTTACCCTCTCCCAACCACCTTGCACAACAAATGGACCTTCCCTCGCTGCCGGCCCTTTTTGTTTGCTCCGAGTTTTTCCACTTTTCCTCCCAGTTTGGTGTAGTCTGATGGATGCAAATGGGCACTTACTTAATTGGATCAGTTCCCAAGATGGAGATAAACGGGGGCCCAGCCTTTTTTTTTTTTTTGCCAAGTTATTTTGAGCCACGTTCAGTTCAGCGGTGTGTGGAGAGAACGTTAATGAGGAGGGGCGAGGAAACGCCACCGCTGCTGGACTCATTCAAAACTCTCTGCTCCAGACTTTCCCTCACTCCGACACAATGAGGGAAGGAAGCTGGGCCCCATGTGCGACACTGTCTCCATGCCAATTTAGAAAAGTGCCTGCTGGTGATGCAACTCAGGAGCCATCCAATCAAGAACCCCCACACCGCCTGCTCTGGTTTTGGTACATGCAGGTAGCTGTTGGTTTTTGTCATTCAACAGACAAATTAGATGGGAGCCAAATCTAAACACTAACACGGACAAAAGCAAATCAGTTTTGTTCGTGCCCGTGCCTGTTCATGTTACACTTGACACCTGAATGCTCCAGACATTAGCAGATGATTACCAATGAAAATGCCTTGGTGGCTTCTCCCTTTTTTTTTCTGACTCCCAAAAAAAAAAAAAAAAGAAGCAGCAGTGGCTGCATGCCAGTGGGAGTGTGTTGGCTGCAGCACCCTGATTAACAGGGTGGTTTACAGCCAACTCCAATAGGTAATCTCATCAGAGAGGGGCTTTAAACAGATAAAGACCACCCCCAACTACCCCCCCTTGACTACCCCTCCAACTGTGTCCCTTCCCACATGAGACCTCCCATCTAAAGCACTAACTGAGAGCTGCTAATACCTGGAGCAGGCAAACATGGCCAGCCACAGACCAGGCTCAAATCATCTATTGACCTCATTTTCAATAAAGGAGCCGTTTCCAGTCTGATGGATGATTTGTTGGTCTTGCATGGAATGGCCATCTGGATGGAAGGATATGATCGCTGTAGTAGGTAGGCATCACCTGCCAGCTATTCTCTGCTTAGGCTAAAGCTTGCAGGCTGCAACTAAGTCTCTGTCTATGCATTTCATTGGAGCTTCTATGTTAAAGCAGCACTAAAGAAAAAGAAAGAAAGAAAAAAAAGATCCAATTAATTTTGCACCATATGGTCACTATTGGCTCAGTTTTTTCATCTCAAGTCAAACGTGACGTTATTTTGATCCAATATGAGAAAATCCCTGTTTGCATCTGGAGACATAACAGCACTTCATTCAGTTATCAAGGGCTTTGTACCCTGGCCTCTTTGTTGCAGAATAAAGACGAGGAATCCAAAACAAATCTGTGAAAGAGCTTTGGCTGTAGTAAAACCCCTTGTCCCACACAGCCTCCCCTTTTGTTTGGGGAGCTCAGATTGGGTGCCGTTGTTCACAGTAGCTGCACTTTAAGTATAGAAAGATCTGATTTATTAGCTTGTCAGGGGAAGCATTGTTCAAGAAGGCAATCAAAAAGCACTTACCTAGCCGCTCTAAAATTACTGCTTTTTTCACTGGCTAATTTGTGTAACTCCCATGGAGGGTCTGGCAAAGAGTTTGATGAGGCATAAAATGATGATAAATGAATTTATTGCCCTGCTGCTCATCAAACGGTTGTAGTATATACTTCTCTCCCTTTCTGCCAATGTGTTGCGCAGGCTCCAGAGCGACAGAGGGGCAGAGATGAGTGGTGTTGCCCTCCTGCCACCCTGCCACCCCCCTCTAGCCCTTTACCTGCCTGACCTGATGGGCATGTGAATGTAACTGGGGTTCTACTGGCAGAGCGGGAGCACAATGGGCAGTTTAATAAGAGGTTAAACTGGAAATGTGAGTAAACCTGCTGCAAGGGACACACGCTCTCAACTTTCAGTCTCTGATCACTTTGTGGGAAAAGCCAGTGGTAACAAGATCCACACTGCTCCTTCTGCCCTCCACCACCATGACAACCTCCCACAACCCCCCTTCCTCCCATACACCAGCCCCAAAAAGAGAGAGCAAGAGCAAGAAAGCAACTAAGAAACCCAGCAATGAATCAATTCAAATCAACATGTACACAAACTACTGAGGAAGCAACCGCCGCGTTGCGGATTGAAAGCGGGCAGTGCTGGGATATGCCATTATTCCATTCAAACAAGGCCCGCTCTCATTCCAAATGATGATTAACGACTGATGGGGCGGGGAGGGAGGGTGTGTGTGTGTGTGTGTGTATGTGTGTTGGCGGTTGTGTACTAGCGAAGCGGTCGCTACGGGGTCAAAAGCACTTCTGCATATTTGCTAAATAAGCCCACCCCCTCCATCCATCCTGCTCCCATAACTCCGGGGTCATGCATCTCCCCGTTCAACATTGTATAGGATGTTTACACTTGATTACACCCCATGCCTTCCTATGCTCTGCTCTTTGGCCAATTGTGCTTGATTAAGTCCTTGCTTGTTCACCATCGCTGGCAACCAAAGAATGCATTGTTGCACCCCCCCCACCCCACATCACCACCACCACCCCCACCCCCACCCCCTTTGAGATCAGCTCCCCCGATAGATAGGCTGTTTCTGCATTCACTGTTTCATTAGGTCGGTCCCTTAAATACATCAAAGGGCTCCTTCGCTCACACAATAAACTGATAAAAGCAATTATAGCCCTATATCTGCTAGGCAATGTTGATCACTTGGGAGTCAGCATTAGATAATGAAAGAGTTTGATGACATAAGATTTCTGAGAAAGCTCACTTTCTGTCTCTTTCTAGTATGCATACTCTTTACGCTCATGTGAGGTTCTTCTCAAGTGCACTGTGCAAAACGGCACATGCCACAGATCCCCCCACCCAAATAACATACATGTAATTTACCCATATATCATACGCCTAGAATTTGTTAAGTTGAAATTAGACGCTATATAAAGAACGTCTTTGCAAGTACAGTGAGAGGCCCTTGCAAACACAGCAGTGCTTTGACTCTCATATGTTTAACATTAAATGTTACCAGTTAAAGATCTTTAAATATTCATTTCCCTCCCTTGGTCTCTCCTTCTCTCTCTCTTTCTGTTTGATGGAGTGGATGGAGGGGGTTAGGCAGGGCATTCTGGCTGTGATAACCTCATTCGCTGGGACGATGGAGATGAAATGCATTTGTCAAAAGGAGGAATTGAGATTCTCTCAGTGCTGCCTGATATTGCTTTCATTCCTTTTCCTCAAAACAAAGACGGCAACCCAATCAGGGGAATCGGCATATGCAGATCACGCCGATAAATTTTTCATGAGCATGTTTCATCCTAAAGCAGATAAAAAGGAAGAAGGGGAAAGTGGTTATTAAACAAAAGATGGAATCAACAGAGTGAGAAATGGCGTTAAAAATGAAGTTTCTAAGTGGGTGTTTTGCTTCACAAGCCGCTTCAATTCTCTGACAAGTATGCATATAGCACAGCTTATTGTACTGCACACAGTATGCTAAATGGGAACAGTTAAAACCTCACATTATGCAGTTTGGTAGTTTTTCTAGGATATAATCTTACCATGTCATCTTTGCATCAACTTTTCTAACCTTGTGCCAGAAGTTAAAAAGGGACAATTTTTCTTTCTTATTGGAAACGCACTGAAAACCAAAGGTCAACAGGTCCTTTTGCATATATCACCAATAAGTTATAATCACACTGTCTGTTGCCTGTGGGAATCCTGGAATTTTAATGAATGATGCTTCATCTTCCATACACATGAGCTCTAATCTTTCCGCATGGAGTGAATGTGTGTGGAGCAGACTTTGGTCAAACAGTATTTGCAAATACTTTTCATGGTTGATTTTAGATGGGTGGGGTTTGCCACGAAGGATGATAAAAGGTGTGCCAGAAAGTTTATTCAATCACAGGGAAATATTTGGAAGTCAGTTTAAAAAAAAACACTGTTCCCTCAGTAAGTACCATCAAGATGCCTTTGAGCAAGGCACTTAAGTGCCTCCAACTGCTCCCGTGGAGCTACTCAGTGGCCAGAAGAAGAGAAGAACAGGGTGGTTGTACTTGGCAGCTCTCAGGTGTGAATGTGTGTAACTGCATGAATATGAAACCGGCCATCGCTGAAAAAAAGTATGCATGCTAAGCAAACTTTTCCTGGATAAATAGAGGTTGAAAACATGGACATAATTTGACTTTTTCCTCATCTGCAATAAGTGTGTCACCTGAAACAAACTCAAAACGGTTTAACTGCTTTGCCATGTTGTCATGGCAGTGCATGGGCTCACAGACGACTGGCAGAGGACGATAGCTAGATCTCCTCCAGTCCTTGACCTGTTGACTGACTCACAAATGCACCAACTTCATTAGCAGGTCACCAGTCAGCGCTCGCACCGTCATTAGGAAATACGTCGAGTATTGACACACACATATAAAAACCTCATGCACATTATGTCATTGACTAGAGTAGTCTTACCCACAAGGCAATGGGGCCTACAGTTGATGAGGGGTCGCCCAACCAATTACAACTGTTCCACCTGAAGCAGTCAATAGCAAGTAAAACCTTGATTCATTATCAGAATTGCATGGATAAAAAATGCAAAGGAAAAAAGATATATGGGCCGGAATAATATGCGTACAGTTAGACAGTCCCAGTTTGTGTGCATAATTGCTTTAATGTGGGCTATTAAGCCTAAGTGGATATGATTTTACTATCTGCCCTACATTCACTGTGATCCTTACCATGATCAATAGTTATGATTTGTAAGTCACCAGCCGTCGATAGTATAGTGTGATAGTTAAGTGCTTGACCTCGTATAGAGGAGCTCTTTCCTTAGTCTGGTGACTATCAGAGGGCACACTGATGCTGGGGGACAAAGGAGGAAGACTATGCACACACGCACACACACACACAACTATGGCCACCCATTTCTTTAAACATCAACATCTATAAAGATGCATCGCACCGTGAATCTCTTGGTGACATTAAAAAAAGAGGGCTTTGTATGGCTAGCTAAGATATGCTGCTTGAGGCATAATTAATAAGTCTAGCTGTCAGAATAATTAATATTCAATGGAATCAAATTGAATGTCTGCATGCAGGCAGGAGAGCAGGTGGGAGGCAGGGTGCAGTGATGCAGGGGGGGGAAGACAGGCTTTACTGGGCTTCTGGCCCACACATTCTTCCTTTCCATAAGGCCATTTTAGAGTGCTGTGCTGTGTTTGAAAGTGACACACACACACACACACACGCTCCAGATTAGACGTTTGAGCCTGAGTGACTTAAACAAGAAAAGATAACTCTTTGTATGGTGACAGATGGATAAGCAGAGCTATCTCAGGCTGTAATCTTGGAATAGTTTGAGACACTTCGTGTTTTGGCAACAGACGAACACGATATGTGATCTCCCCCTGAATGAATGAGCAATAGTGTTTTAAGAGCGAGGGATCTGTTTTTGATTCGTGTTGTGTCACGTTTTTACCGTAGGCGATCAGACACCCGCATCTGGCATGATCACCAACCTTTCCAACAAAAATGTCACTGTAAGATAATCCATGAGGCCAAAAACAGCAGAAACATGTAGGTAATACCTCCATTCCTTGCACATATCTCAGGTATTCTATATATCATCTTTCTTGTGTTTCTTTCTCTTAACCGATGGGTATTGTATATCTTTCCACAGGAATATGTATATGTATGTTGGTGCATGCACAGGTATGTGTGAATACACTCACCACTGATCAGTCATCTCAGCTGTGTTGAGCCCAGGTGCTGGGGGGCCTATTAAGATGTACTGGCCCGCGATCAATAGAGAAAACATCAGAGAGAGGGAGAACTCCCGGCCTCATTAGTATTAGCCAACCCTGACACTGGTCAATCAGTTGTTGATGAAGACCTATTCTCAAATCTCTCATGTGTATGTGTGTTTGTGTTACAACAATACACAGGTATGCAATTTAATATGATATTAAATTATTAATATAACACATTTCAAACACACTGTGGATATGTAAGCATGAAACACATTTCTTTCAAGTGGCGATAAAAATACGAATACAATGTTCTCCACACTACTGGATCATTTCAACCTCTCTGATCTCCCCGTCAGTCATGTATGTTACCCAGCATGTTATTACCCATGTATCAACTTGTCCAGAATCTCATGTTTCCACTCAAGCTGACTCCGACGGCAGGCATTTCTTGACCAGGGGCTGGGTCAAAGTTGGAGTGAATTCCATCTCCACCGTCTTTATAGGCGAATCAGGCTGAAGCTAAAGAAAGCAGGACCAGAGGCACCTAACGCAACACAATGATCAAGTGCTGGTAGCATGAGTAGCCGGAGTACACAGGGCTATTAGATGTGAGTGATACGGTTGAAGTTACTCTTGTGAACCTTGCCGTGGCTCAACGCTCGGTACTGTTTGAGGTGACTTCAGGAATGCTGGGAGGGAACCACTTGAGTTAGGGGGGAATTGTATGACACAACAGCCGATATTTATCCCAGTGACCACACAACTCCCCTCCTTGTTTCCAGTTGGATTCCACTTTTAAGTGCTGCCATTCTTTCCTTCGCTGAGTGCAAGCAACACGTGTTTGTGACCACTCTCTCCCTCTTTCTTCCACTCTCTCTCTCTCCCACTCCCTCTCCACCAAACCCGGTTATTAACACAAACACTGGCTGACACTTGTTTGTGCTTTTAATTGCGTCTGGATGTTATGTCTCTTGTGAACACATACATTAACATTTCTCTGGCACGGTATAATCAGTCGTGCGACCACAACGCCATGCAGACGGAGCACAGGAAATTACCACATACAATCATGTTTGCTGCACAAGCACATTTGGCTTAGCTCGGCTCCTGTATAGTCTGCCACAGCCTCTAACTTTGTGCTGTGATCGTGAGTGAGTGAGTGCTCTTTCTAGATGCTATTGCGTTTCAGCCCGCATTCGCAGCCCTAGTGACAGTAAATTTGAACACAGTCACTTTCCACCCAAAACCTTCAATAGTGCCATTGAACAATTAGAGGGCTATGAAATATCATGTGAACAAACACGGATCACAACTCACTGTGAGATTGCCGATGATGACACATTCTGCCATGGTTGATAAATAACAGGAAAAAGGCATGCGTCGGTATTCATTAACGCCAAGCTCCTGTTTAAAAACAGCAACAGCAAAGACCACAAGGCCAACAGTGTCAGAAGGGACGCGTGATGTCACATCTGAGGCTTTTTTTTTCTTTTTTATCCGCAGAACCCTGTATTATTATCAAAGACTTTATCGTAACACCGAGGCCACTCTGACTGTCAGAATGTATTCAGATTTTTCTAGTTTCCTGCTATAACATGGCCCACACAAAGACAACCTCCTACTCTCCAGCCCTATCCGCACACTGTGAACAAAGCAGTGGTATGCCAAGGATTACACCGTAAAATATGCATGTCCCAATGAAATATGTATATAGCCGTGTGTCATCGACGACATGGCTTCTACAAAGGCTACACCGGGTACACAGGAACGCGCGTTTCTCCGACTCGTACTCCCTCGACTTTAATGGGTGTAGACACAAGAAAAGAAACATCTGGGGGAATAATTAAGCGCGACATAAATCTATTTGGTGTGCATTTTAGCACGTTTCACTGAACCGCTCATTTACTTTATTTGAATAACTTCTAGAATGGTAATAAAAAGGCATGCAACAGAGGAGGCTCTGCGCGCCAGCCAGCATTGTTTCAGAATTAAACGCCCCAAATATCTTCGGGAAATAAGATTGTTTTCCTGTGGATGGGGCCTAATCTACTCAGTCATGGTGGTTTGAAGAGGGAATGTTTTCAAGTTTTAACAGGGTTGGTTCCAGCATTCCCACCACCACAGTGATCTAACTAAAGAGGGGCTTCTCTTTTCCTCTCCTCGCCACCAAAAGGAAGGGAGGTTACATGGATGAGCTGTGAATTACACCCTGGAACAGCCTACGCAAACCGGCTCCAATGCTCAGGAACTATGAAGCGTCAGTGACGATTAAAGGATATTTATAAAGATGAGCATTATATCGTCTACGTACTGTATGGTGACATTCTGTCCCCTCTGTGTAGAGATAAAAGGAAAGCCTTTTTGTATTCATTACAAGAACTAAGCCCACGGCTATACAGCCAGCAGATAATCTCCCCATGACTCAGGCTCCCACAATCAACACAAAAGCATTAGAACCACAACAGTTTGACAACAGTCAAGTACAAGAGGGTGCAACCAGAGGGAAGCTGTGGTAGCTAGTTGCCTCTAGCCCCTTGGCTCTGGCTCTCAGGTGTCTGCTTCTCTGCAGGTATGTGTTACCATAATAGAGTAGTTAAGAGGGCCTCTTGTCGAGGGCCCTTCCCTCCTGTCTCGGCACACTGACTCCAGTGTGAACAGGGGTGCCTGGCCGATTTAGTGCAGTCTTGTTAGACTGAGTATTGCACAATGGAAACTGTCATGCGGCTTGTAATGTGTAATTGAACTTGGAGCCATTTTGCTTGAGAATATTCAAACGCAGCTCGATTGGATTTCACTTGGAAAAGCCGACAGATATCCTGCACACTGTTTGTTCTAAGCCTCGTTTTTTGAGCAGGGAGCTCAGGCTGGGGAACACGTCTCAGAGTCGCTTTTCCCAAATGGTTACATGTCCAGTACAGTTGCACCCTTCTCTTGTGTCCACAAAACCACAACCCACCCCCCTCTCTCCCCCTCTCTCCCAATCCACCCCACCCTTGCTGGGACTGTTTTGTCCTCTGGAACTTTCATTATGTGAAGAGGATAAAAATACAGCACCCTGTGAATTTATGGCTCCTTCAGAGTTGCCATTGAAAATATGAACTTTTCAGACATTCACTCTGAAACCAGAGTAAGAAAACAGAGCGACCACAGCGTTTATACAGAGTCACCGCAACACAGAGGCCTACAGTCACTGTACTCCCACTTACAGCCTCTTGGTATTAAAGCTCAGACACTTTATGCTGTCCACATACACAATCATACACATCCACCCACACACACAAATACAACATGAGCGCACATTCACACAAGCATATAAACATATCCACATGTAATGGGAGTATTCATTCACACACATGCATACATGCACACATTTCCATGTAGCATGTTCATTCATACAAACACACACACGCACATATACACACACACAAGCGCACACGCACACACACACACACACACACACACAGTTACCATAATCCATTACGTCCTCTTGGATACACCATACTTGTTTATTGACTGTGCCAGTTTTAAAGGACAGTCCGTGTATCTTATTCCTTTCCAGTGTAAACCTCTCCTACCCATCTCAACCTCAGACACTGATGACACATCCCTTTAAACATAGGGCCCTTTCTCCTGCATGGACATATGACTCAATGATAATGACAGTATTGAGCGTTTTATAGACAGTCATAATTATAATCATCTAAACCTCCATTCTTGGGAGTTTATGTCTCTCTCCACCTTTCTTTCTTTCTCTCTCTCTCTCTCTCTCAATGACAGCTGCTTTTCCTGGGAAAGTGCCTCTTTTCTCAGACGATAATCTATTGCCGTCCTCCCATCGCTTACATGTAGCTACATGGTGAGTCAGCGCTGTAATTCCGTCATTAGCTGGATAATGTGTGTGCTGTCTGTGTGTTAAAGCTCTAAGTGCCAGCTTTGGTGTGACCCCGGGGCAGCCTGTGGGTTTGACTGATGCCAGTCTACCCACCGAGCGTCATCTGAGCTCTGTAATAGGTTTTGTCCAGCACAGTTTGGCCTGGATTGGCTTAGTGTGTGAGGACCTTCAAATGCGTACGTAGCCTAAGTGCTGCCTCGGCCACAATCAGCCAGAACCTTCCATGTCTTTGGAACCTGGAGGTACCAAATCTTTCCAAATGGACCCATAGGTTTAGAAGCTATTAATGAGTATAGGAAGTAAAAGTTCAAGAAACCGTATTGAAATCAAAGAATGGGGTGATCCTCCAGTTAATTTGATAGGCTCAAATCAAGGCTATCAGAGAGCTGCAATAGAGTCGAGAGACACTAGCTAAATAAACAAGTACAAACAATGTTTATTGGATTTTTGCTGACTACAGAGTTTGTGAAAGCTCCGCATTCCCTGCCAATCCACCCTCTTCTGTCCTGATGAATTTGTCGACCTTGCTTGGTGACCTATTCTCCGACATGGGGTTCACACCAGTACGCAGTAACACCCAGTCACCCCCAGCCACTTCTCCACAGTCAGCCTTTACAGTGGGAGCGTTTACCACATTGCCTGCCAGAGACAGACACCTCTAAATCAAAAGTGGAATTACAGTAAAACACGGCTTTTATTACCCCCAATACCTTAAGATACATCGAAAGACACACAGCCAAATTGATAAAACATGCCTCTGCTCAGTCCCCACCTGTCTTTTTCCAATAACAAACCCACACAATTAAGTTCTAAACTCTGCCATAAATCTCCCAGGACGCACGTTTAAAGAGTCCCTCCAGGCAGGCAGACATTTGCTTCTGATTGCAGTGTGGGGATCTGAAAAAGGTTTGTGTCTGGGTGTTTTGGAGATTTCATTAGACATAGCTAGTGTGTATGTATATATATACACACATATTATACATATATACAGTATTGTGCAAAAGTCTTAGGCACATGTAAAAGAAAAAAAGTAAAGTGAAGATGCTTTCAAAAATAATGAAATGAAAAGTAATATATATATATATATCAATATATATATATATATATATATATATATACACATATGGACAAGACAAATGTAGTCAAAGCTCCTGTGTGCACACATTAAGGACAATAACACACACACACACACACACATATACACAGTGTACATGCAGCTATGCATGTAAGCATGCACATGTCACACAGAGACACCATATTCAATGATGAGCTGCTATCAACCCATGACAAATCCCCACCTGTGTGTGGGATCAGTGTTTGTTGTACATGTGGGAGCTCGCCCCGATCCCATGGCCTCTGCACCTATCACCCACCACCTGGGGGCCTGCCTAGATGACTGACTGACTGATGGGAGAATCTCACCTGACAAAAAGCATCAGTGATTGATCACCGAGGCTCACCTGAGCACCTGAGGGGGGCCCGACGTGCCAGGGACGTCGGGTGCACCTTCCCTGGGCTTCTCCACCTGATTCCCTGGGGCAGATTCTCCAGCGCCTGGATCTGTGTGGTCATCACCATCGCCACATGTATAGACACAAGCTATCACTAACTGCATCAGATCAACCTACAACATATGCAGCACACCCTGGGGTCGGGAAAATTAATTACACACTAAATAATTTACCCTTTGAGAGAAGTGTCATCTCTGTTGATCTTGAAAGGAGCCCATTGACGAAGCAGCTCTCAGAAATAACCTTGGGCCATTATACTGGCTAGTCGGAGAAATAGGATTTTGCCTCATTAAAAATAAATCAGGCCATTTTACACAGTACAAGAGCAGGCCAAATTGCACTAAGGAAAGGACAATTAGCTCAGAATAGGGCAGAATCAATCCCTTTCTTCCTGATTTTCCCCCCTCATTCTGTTGTTGCTTTATTTTAGCACCATAATGAATGCTGGGAGAGGAACACATAAACCAGGATTCTTGGAAGAAGAGAAACAGACAAACCCCCATCTCGCTCGTAGCTATGTCTGGATTGCCTTCTGCGCTGAGATAGGAGTCAACATGTTTAGCGACATCAAAAGAAAACCTGATACCTTAAGTATAAGAAGATTAACACTTGCAGTGATCTTGAGCTTAGGCTTCTCCAGGACTTTCAACAGACTGTGCCAGAAGGGACAATTACCGATGAATTGGCACCAACATCTCCCAGTTATTTAACAAAATCTGGCACAGTGTATAAGCTCTCGTCCTTAAGACTTCCTTTCAAGTCTGGCCCCGGTATCAGAAGGCTAACAGATTGGGGAACGTGACGAGCGCAGACAGCAGGAGAATCTGCAGGAACATGGAAAGAGGGAGGGGAGAGAAGAAAGAAAGAAAGAAAGAAAGAAAGAAAGAAAGAAAGCATGATTGTATCATTCTCAGTAAAAGTGTTATTTACTGACGTGAGGGCTGTGTCATATCTCAGGGTGGATGTTTGTGGTGTGCCTGGTATGCCTGTGGGTGTTTTACTGTACACCTCACTAGACTATTAATATGACAACTTTAAGAGTGGACATTGTGTAAAACTGGGAAACAAATACTCTCAGTCAGACACACAGAATCATGCATGGATGCAAAAGCACATCACAAATTTAAATTACATTTTAGTCTTATAAATAATAATTTACTCATTATTATTAACATATACTTATTATATATTTAACATATTATTGCATGACGAATATTCTTATTTATTTAGAGTTATTTCTAATACTATAGTGTCACACATACAGACACACACTCAACCCCAAGCTCCGAAACACCTGTATGAGATGTAACGTTGCCACAAGCTCTCTGCTAATCCTTACCTTGAGCACCATGCACTCACCGCAGGACTACTCGGGGGTTTATAAAGTACACTACTCTTTACACATATATCGTTCCCCATTAATCCAAAGTAAGTACATACCGTATGCTTGTACGTACAACGATTTTGTACAGCGAGTGTAATCTGCCTGTCAGAGGGGATAGGGAGGAGGCAGCCGCATGGGGGAGTCATGGGCAAGTTCCCCCAGACACAGATGTCCCTTCCCCTGCAGGAGACTCTGACAGCGTCCCTGATTCTCACCCTCCACCGGAACATTGGAGTGGAAGCTACACCTCAGCTGCTGCTGTCGGGCAAAATCCTCCCATAACTCCAGTGTTGACGTTTCATCGTTTGCCTTACTTGGAAGTTTCTGTGGTCATTTGTTTGTCAAGGTTTCACCCACGCAATCTGCGTTGTGAAACTTCAAGGAGATATGCTTTTTAGGAGATATGCGGTTTTCTTCTGACAACGGCGCTACAGTCAGTATCTGTGTTACCCGCTTATATGATGAAGAAGAGGTGGGAATAATGACTTTAAAAAGAAAAAGTAGGAAGTGTGCCTTTCTCGATGTCAAATGTGGCTGTTGAAACACGGGGAGACAGCAAGTGCTCAGTGGGAGAGAGCAGCTTTCAATGAATTTGGAAGAGTTTCTGCTCTAAAAACTGACAATTTTCTTAGATTGATTCAAAATAGTGGCCCATGGGCCTTAAACATCAATCTGCATGTTGTCAAAATAAATCTGTAGCAAATGTTTGCGTATGTGTGTGTGTGTGTGTGTGTGTGTGTGTGTGTGTGGGTGTGTGTGTGTGTGCTGTCATCCGTCTTGCATTGTTGGTCTACATCCAGTGGTTATCAGTATACACACGCTCTAACCATGAATCATCATTACTTGGCTACATTATAGAGCACTACGATTTCTGAGTGATTTATTCCTATTTAACTCGTTTCCAGCCACGGCCAGTCATTGGCTTTAAAATAGCCCTGAATGGATGCCAGGGCACGTTCCACATTCTAAAGCTCCCTCCCTGCATTTTTAAAAAGCCACGAGTGATCCAACGCAGAAATCCAAGACATGGTAAAGATAACAGGTGACAAGACAAGAGGCGCCGGTTCGCTGTTGGATCCGGGGGCCGCCTTGGGATACTGTGACAGACGTCGGATTCTGACACATCTCCACGGCAGTTTGGGAGGAGCAGGAAAACTGAGCGATTTCGGCGTTGTTTTTGGAGAAATTCCCTCCAGTCATCGCGCTCTCTCATTCCCCAACCCTCTCTGGAGTGGCTGTGACAGATCGACGGAGGAGACGTGACCTGAAACAAGTGGCTGTTTGATCATTTCCGTACCGCTTTCATTCTGTCACAAAGATCTATGCAAAATCACTTAATATTAAAGAGGATTTCAGTATTATTAAAGTGAAAATAAGCACACTGGTGCCAATGCATTATACATCAATAACTCTGAATGACAAAATCTATTTGGTAAGTAAACTGATGAGCCATGGGAAGAAAGAGAAAATGTGATCTCAAGAAGGGTATAACACTGGCCTTGGAGGGATTTGACACGCGAGTGTGTGTGTGTGTGTGTGAGAATGAGAGAGACAGAGAGAGAGAGAGAGAGAGAGAGAGAGAGAATCTAATGGGCCCTAAGCTGTCATGTGCAGGTGGAGAAGAAAATATTTGCCTTCTAATCGTGTCCACTGTCCCAGCCAACCACAAGAGATGAAAACCTATATGTGTGTGTAGCCTATGTGTGTGTGTGTGAGTGTGTGTGTTGTGCATGGGTATCTAGAGAGAGAGATTTATTAGACTAATATGATCACGTTAGTAGAATGTACATATAATATGTGTGTATTTTTGTGAGACAACGTATAAGTATGACCTACATGCATACACACACAAAAAGACACAAAGACACAAAGACACACACACACACACACACACACAGAAACTCAAAGCCCTCCCAACACCTCATTAAGTTAGAGACCGCCCATACCCAAACAAATTTAAAACAATCAGAGGGTTTGGCAGCAGCAGACTGCTCTAGTCATTACTCTGGTCTCAGTGACAGCTTGCCCCGCTCACCTCATCCGTCTGCCCTCCATAAAGACCTGCCTTGTGGGCAGGCTGCCTGCCCCCCCGACCCCTCCCCACACCCTGCCTCGTCCACTACCATGCCCCCTAGACCCTCTCCTGACATTTACAATTACATCTTAGGCATTTTGGCTCATGCTGTTACCCACAGCAACTAAGGCTGGGGACAGACTCACAGAAGACTTTTAAAATCCTAACCAATTTGAAAACTCACTGCATCACATACACAATGCCGTATTTCGCAGATTTTTTTTGTCTCTCAGTCGTAAATATGCTCAGGCTAGCATGTTGGGTGTGTGTATGTTGGGTTGTTGTTGTTTGGATTGGTGCAGGAACTCAGTTAGGAACTAACCAATCTAACGACACCAATCCAAACAACGACCAACATGTGTCGTAACTAGCATACATGATTGATATTAACAGGGCAGACTGAAACTGTAAACCCCTAAAACTACCAGATAATGTTTGTAATTATTGATAATTATAAGTCATGACCAAGCCTCGAATCAGGGCAAGTCTGGTGTAAATCTGGTCAGATAAACCTCTAGTGTGTCCCTAGCCTTACATTAAGTGCAACAGAGCAGAGTATGTTTAAATTCCTTTTGTTTTACATTATTTTTTGGGCATTGTGTCTTTATTAGATAGTGAAGAAAGACAGGAAAAGTTGGGAGAGAGAGGGGGATGAAATATGACAAAAGTCCTGATCTGGATTCAAAACTCAGAATGCTGCGGTTACATGGAATGCGCCTTAGACCGCTGAGCCACCAGGACGCCCCAGTTTCAGTTTTCCTTTATCACAAAAATGACAAGCCACCAATGCTAAGGAATGCAAGGATCAAAGTTACAGTGCCAAGACAACAGAGGTAACAAATATTCCTGTCTTCCTAGAATGATCATGTGTGAAAGAGAAAATAGCTTCCCCTCCCTCTCTTATCCTTCTCCACTGTGACCCTTCACTAAAGATAAAAAATTTTTTGGCTTTGCTGATTTACAGCACAGTATACAGTGGGGAGTGACAAGAAATGCAGGGGAGAGCATGCAACAAAATTTGTGAGACCAGTGTACAGGAGTACATGGTACACTCCTATCCCTGCTGAGTCACCAGGATGCCCCAAACCTCCACTGTTCTCAGCACTATCCAGCCTTCTTTCTTCTTTTATCCACCGACACACACATGCATGCAACCACTCTCCTCCTAATACCCTCACACACACACACCTAATCCCTCTCCTTCTGACAATCATACATAGAAACACTCAAACACACATACACACATGCAACCCCTCCCCTCGGGCACACATGCGTGGGCAAACAATCACACACACCCTAACATACACACACCCACACCCACACACAAACACACACCCACCCACACACACACACACACACACACAAGCAACACCTCTCCTCCCTGACACTCCTCCACTGCTGTACCCTGCCGTAGCTGACTTAGCCAGGATTTACGCAGCCCAGTCACAGCGTCTCCATTAATTGCTGAAAGTGACACCGTGCACGGTTATTACACGATTACGACATGACAGCTCTCGTTTTTCACCATTAAGAAGCAGACGGGCCTGTGCTCAGCTGCAGCAGGAGCCACGCAGGGTGTCAGCGCATGGGAGCGGGTAGGCAGGGAGACAGGTTATACTGCAAAGGCCGGGGGCCGCAGCATGGGGTGCTTAGCTTGCTAATGTGTCGGCACGACACCGAGGCGGTGTGAAGACTATACTATCCTGACGAAGCCGCACACCTGTCGCCAAGGGAACCACGCTCGGTCAACAACAACAGGGATGTGACAGGTTGCACACAGTCGCATAGTCACAAGAGGAAAGGCAGTGTAACTCATATTTCACTTTTCCAGTCCATCATTGGTTTGATTTGACATTATTAGTAGTAGTAGCAGTAGTAGTAGTAGTAGAAATAGTACTAATAGTAATCCAAGTAGTACTAGCTGTAATAATAGAAACACTAGTAGTAGTGACAGGGGTAGTACTTAAAGTAGTAGTAGTTAGCATTAATATTATGAATATTATTACCCATTGTTGGAGGGTTTCCTTATTTACAGCAACATAAGAGCTGGTGAGTGTAAATTAAACAGGTAGCAGAGAAGATCTGGATTGGCATAAACATTCTTTCTCTTAGATTTGGTGGTCGGCGACTCAGGCGGGACATCTCTCGCACCCTGGAGAGACCTTGACTGACTCACCACAATCACCTCTAACAACATTCACGCTCTTAGCCTCCTTGCCAAAAAATGAACATTGCCATATAATGGTGTCATTAGCTCCTCACCTTTAAGTACAATTATGAGAGAAAATAGATCCGGCTTGCGGTTCTATTAATTGGCCGCTTGAAGCAAAGACGTCAAGGCCGTATGGATTTTCTGCCAGGCAATTCGTGTGAGGCTGTCCCTCTCCTGATGGGAGAGGGTTGGAGGGGGGGGGGGCGAGGTGGGGTGTAAGAGAGGATGTGAATAATGCATTACAAGGTATGAGGCTGGTAAGGAGCCGGGGCTCTGGGAATTTAAAGGCATTTGTGTTTGTCACACAAATCAGGACGTCTCGGCACGCTTGGAGGCAAATCCGAACCGACGGCTGGGAGCGGAGGATGACACCACCTCTTCCACAGAACTCAGGCCTGAGGAGGAAGCAGCCGGAGAGACGGAGAGGGAGAGAGAGAGAGAGAGAGAGAGGGAGAGAAAACGTGTGTGCAGTGCATGTGTGTGAGAGGACAGAGAGAGAGGAAGAGAGAGAGAGATAAAGACAGGAAGAGAGAGAGAGAGCAATGTCAGCCTTTCTGAGAGAGGTCAAACACAATTGAAATGTTCACCAAGTAAATGGGTCAATCATTGCTGAATAAATCAGATACACCAGTGAGTACAGCATACATACTAATCATTACCTCACATTGTGTTATGAATATTTTTTTTTTCTGGACTTGAATTCACAAAGGCTATGTATTAATAACTGGAATATTGTCTCTGAACAAGCCTCTCTCCATTTTTTAGACTTGTAATCCAGATTTACGGGTGAGCAGTAGGGGTTTGGTGTCACTCAAGGACACTTTGGCAGGATATTTATTGATCTTAAAATTATAAAGTTCTATTTTTTTTTTTTTATATAAATGAATTATCCACATAATTATGATCTTTGAATGTTTGCGTTGTGTTTTTTTTTTTTTTTTTTTTTTTAAGAACCTTTTGGCAATTTTGACAGCTGGTATGTCAAATCGTTGATCCTCAACACCTCAAAACTGCACTCCACCCTGACACAACCTTATCATTCCAGCTAACGACATGTGGCTGATGATGGACCCTCATTGGCTATTGTTACTGGGGATGAAACTTATGAACCTTTCACTTACAAAGCGGCCCTTCTAACCTCTAACCCACCCTGCTGCCTTTTCTACATTGTTATAGATAATATTTTCTACAACAATATTTTCAAAGTCAGAAATCCATCGGCATGATTCAACAAATTACTAGGAGTTATTCTCATGTGTCTGAACCCTGAGACCCTCAGATGAGACCCACGCTAAGGTCAGACATACTAGAGATAAGAGCCATTGACCCTGGCTCAGGGGGAGATTCTCTTCCTGCCTGGCATGCCGTGCTGCTCTGTGGCTTGTCTGTCAGAGGGGCTGTATGTGTGTGTGTGTGTGTGTGTGTGTGTGTGTGTTTGTGTGTGTGTGTGTGTGTGTGTGTGTGTGTGTGTAGCAGGGGTCAACTTGGACTCCTCGTGTAAATCAGTAAGGCGTGTCTGAGGCAGTCTGGCAGCGGAGATTGGTCCGGAAGATTCTCACCCTGCCTGGCTCTGGAGAGGTGGCGTGGCAGGGCTTTGGGGCTGGACTAGACAGGGGGAATGATGGAGGGGGGTGGGGGCAGGGCGGAGTGCGGTGGGGTGGGGGCTGTTGCCCTGCCACTGATGCAGGGGGTGCGGAGGTGCAGACAGACAGGGTGCAGATCACACTTTGACACACTGAGCCGCAACAGCCCCAGGCCTCTGCGCCCCTCCTTGTGGTGGGTTAAGTTACTGTATGACTAAAATATACACATACAACTTCTAAACTTTATTAAAAGCTAAAATATGCAATGTTTCGCCTTGAGGCAGCAAAGTGTTTCGCAAGTCCTGCCCTCCTCCACCTCAGTTGGGCAATTTCACACCCCAACACTTGTCACTCATCTTGATGTGCTGTCTGATGAACTCTGTCGGATAATGTAGCACTTGCAAAGTAGAAAATGCGGCAAACTGGCAAGCACTCTATCTGTCTAGTGGTATATAAGGCTCACCTCTGCGTCGCTTCTCAGCCCTTTCCTCTCCTTCAGATGGGACAAGCGTTCACCCATGGCCCTTGCCTGCTGCACGGTTAGCTTTACTGTAGCCTACATTCCTTTCTTATTGCTTTCACATGTGACCCACGGCCATAGAAAATGGTATAAACAAACAAACAAAGCAAATAAAGTCAAACATGATCATGAAATTCACCACCCCGCCCTGGCAGATCATGATAATGCTTCCACAGTAGGGTTATCAAAAATATCCATACTTCGATACTTACTCAATACTAAAAATTTGAAACGGATACAACACTCATTTGCAACAGTATCGATACCAGCAGTGCTTTCAAACATATTATTTCTCCGCCTCTACTAGCCACACACACACACACACACACACACGCACCCTGCACTGCTGCCCACAGCCCCTCCTCTCACTAGTAGCAGTCAGCTGGGTTGTTGCCTCAGTCAGCAAACAATGCTACAGAGTGGTGTCCACGAAGGGGGGGGGACACGTCAAACTTGGAGAAGCACCTTAAGGACCAACACCCCAGTCTATATAAAGAATTTCGAGAGGTTAGCGAAAGCTCCCCTTTCAACATCACTGAAGCATTAAACATTTATCATAAACGTTAACCTACCCTGCACATCATCCGTTTTAGTTTAGCTAGCTAACCAAGCTACACAGAGCTAGCTAACGTTATCACGTAGGTTTGCCAGATGCCCGGTTTTCGACCGGACTGTCCGGTTTTCAGATGCATTGTCCGGGCCCGGTCAGAAGGCTCGACCGGACACTCAAATGTCTGATTAAAATCATTCTGTCAATAATAATCCACTAACTCTAGCCCTGCTGATTTTTCCCTGTCATTGGTGAGTATCTGTTGCTTCAACAAGCTAAAAGCGTGCTGATGACTAGTACGTTATGGAGAAGCGTGCGTCTGTCTGTCTGTCTGTCCGTCCATCTGTCTCGAGGCCAGGAGGCAATATGATGTTTCACATGCTTGTGCAGTACAAGTTCACTCCCCTCAATAAAAATGATGACAGCGATCGACACCTGTCAATCAAAAATTTGTTGTTTGATCTCAGACAACTTTAAAATATTGTTTTCATGTTAAAATATATTATATTTTAACATGAAAACAATATTTAAAAAATGATTTGTAATATTAACATTAAAAATCAATTTTTATGCCTCTTAATGTGTTGTCATTTTTTAATATATAGAATATCGATATTTTCCTGGGTATTGTATCGAAGTTAGAAATTCTAGTATCGTGACAACCCTATTCCACAGAGACAAATATGTAGAAAATCTCCAACTGCTCTTCTCTTCAATCTATCTTAAGTAGTTTCCTGCCTTGCTGGTGACAGGGGATTGCATGTTACTTTAGGTAATGGCACAGCGGCTTGGCTGCCAAGCTGAGGCTGGCAGACACATACCAGACCTTCACTTAGAAGGACGTGTCAGGGGTTAAGTGGTCATGGAAAAGAAGGCAGAGAGCCACCGCTGAAGTTATTAGGCAGCATAGTTTCTCTCGTCAGCAGGTGGGAGGTGAGATCTGGCGTGAGGGGCAGGTGCTGCTCAGGGCCAGAGATCACAGCTGAACCTTAGGCTGTGATAAGCCCAGCGCCACTTAAATTACACCACCAGCACCGCTTTGACCCTGCATGGTTTGTATGTGTGTGTGAGAGAGAAAGTGAGAGGTACAAGTGTGAGTACAGTTGAGAGCTGTGCATGTGTGTGTGTGGGTGTGCGTGCGTTTTTTTTTTGTTTTTTTTTGGCGTGCCTACACATACACAAAAGACTAAAAGCTGAGGGCTAAATTAAGTCCAGCCAGGACTGACAGCTCAGGGCATGTTTATCTGTTTACAATCCCTCTCACTCCTTCATACTCTCTTTCACTTCCAACATCCACCCAAGTGTTGATTTGACTTAACAGCTCTCATTCAAAGGAAGGGGGTTTTGAGGGGGTTGGATAAAGGCTGCCAATGAGAATGGAAGATGGAGCCCTATGTGGTTTTGTCAAATGCGAGTGCTCATCCACAAACTGGCAACAAGCTACAGATTTCAAACTCGGGTATTTTGTCTGAACTCGATGTCAACACATGTTAACGACATGTTGGAGGGAAGAAAGAGTGGGAGAAAAGGCAAGGGGAAAGACGAAAGCAAGCGAGTGAGACGAGGAGGAAAGAGAGCGGAGGCGGATGCACTTATTTGATGATTACTTTTTTGTTGGATTGCCGCATTGCCCCGGCCCCAGAGACCCCAACACTTCCACATTATAGTGAACCAAAATCATAAACAAACAAAAAATGCGAGAAGAGACAGGGGATGAAAGTGGACAGAGAGAAGAGGCGCGGAGGAGCTTTGAGGATGAGGCGAGGTGAAGTATCGATCAGCCATTGACAAACACAATAGAAATTTTAGATGTGATGTGAGAGGCCCCCATCCATAATTTATCAGCGGGCCAAATGTGAGTGACGTGGGGTGTGGACAGGGGGGAGCACTGAGTATTGATTAGTGGGGGGAAAACAGTGCACAGAGCAAGGGGGGGGGGGCTCCGGAGAGAAAAGGGTGGGGAGGGGGTGGGGGGTGTGGAGAGAGAGATGGTTGAGGGAGGAGGCCGGGGGGGGAGGCAGATGGAGCACAGGAAAGCCATTAAGGATGGCAGTGTTACCAGACACTGGCAGACGACAGAGAGCGAAAGAGAGAGAGAAACAAGAAGATTGGAGGAAGAGAGAGATAGAGAGAGAGGAAGAGAGAGAGAGAGGTCACCCCCCCGCTCCCCCATCACCACCACACCCCCTCTGTCCCACTCCACCCCTCTCCCCACCACCCCAATCAATACGACCATGTCAAAACATAAAATGCATGCTTTTGCTCTTAAGTAAAAGGTGTCTAAGATTTTTAAAAGCATTGATTCGGGGATGGGTCGATGGAAATCAAGGCATATTTTCCTGTGCAAAGAGGGGTAATAACACTCAGCTGATAATAGCACAACAGAAGGGACTTGACTGTGTCTGAGAGGAGTGCGCTGGTCAGATTACTGCACTCCACCCCACCAGGAGAGGTCACCGTGAGGGGGCGGGTCAAGGATTCAAGCACTCCCGATACAAACCGGCTCTGAGATTTGTCTATGGGGAGAGGACAAGGGGGAGAGTGAGGGAGGGAGGCCAGTTGATGGCACTGGACTTTACTGGAGCATCTGCCAGAAACATTTTACACATTAAAGTGAGGAATATCTAGACAAGAAGTTCTCACAGGCTTGGCCCTGGGGGAATATGGCCCATCAAACACAACCAGACGGAGCAGATAATTCCTCTTTTGCAATGCTAACCGCACGAAGCCAAACACATATAAAGAGAATTCTTTTGAATAATATATTGTTGTTTAAACATGTCAGTCATCTTACCTTGAGGTGTTATTGCGGTACTATTCTTACGGTTGAATTTCAGCTCACCCTGTCGATTATTATTTGGCTGAGTTTTCTGCGCGCCCTGCATAGAGGTCAGTCGCTGAGGGGAAACAGCGGCTGAGGCAGAAAGGTTCTGGGTGGGTTCAGTGGTTAGGGAAAGTTTTCCCCTAATGTGGGCACCAGTGAGGCAGAGACAAACTCCCTGCCTGCACTGGGGACACAGCACCGCCCATGGAGAGCCAAACCCATGCAGTTAAAACATACCAGGCACAAAGAGAGACAGCGGGAAAAACACAAGACGGGAGGAGGAAAAAACAAAATCATGTTCCGTAATCGGAAACAAAGCCAGTACCCACCACATGAAGGGCAGTGCCAATGTGCATCCATGTGTCTCTCGTTGCGGCGCCAGTTAGCAGGGCAGCCACAAAATGGGGCTTTAAAGACAATGGCAGCACAGCAGCAATTAGCCTTATCCCAGGGTGTGGCTACGCTCTGAAGACACTCATCTGTCCACGACCACAGAGACGCATAATGAATGACATTGCTGCGACACAATCAAATAAACAACATCTGGCTGACCTCAGACTACTCCCTTCCGCTTGGTTGACCCCTTGACCTTTGAAAGGTCATAAAGTGGGTGGGTTTTCATCAACAGCAACAGCACACTGTGCAATTAGGAATTTGCTTTGTCACATATCACTCCAAGGGATCAGAGCACACGGTCAGGCAGAAATGTTGCCCATGGAGCAGGTAGTGGTTCTGTGTGTCGATCACAGACACATTGACAGGGATGGTCACAGTGGCTGCTGCTGGGGATTGAAGCTGTGACCTTCTAGTTACGCAACAATCTCTCTAACCACTAGGCCATGCTGCCAACCTCAAGAACACAGATTTCAGCTCAGAGATGTGTATGCTGTACAAGTAGAATTACCCACTTTGGAACATCGCCGATCAAACTCTAAACTCGATGCCAAGACCTTTGAGTCAACAAGGTCTGACCTGTGTATTTCGATGACACATGTCGTGGAAATTGGCCAGCGGACTGGCCGGTTGGTTGGTCGGTCGGTTGGTTGGTCTCATCCTGATTGTGTGTGATCTGTTTTCAGCGCGGCACATGAGAATGTGGGAAATGGATGCCGGCGGGGAGATAATCTGGTCACCTGATCCAGGCTTGGTGGAGGCGATGACAGCCGTGCTGTGCCACCGTGTGTCATACGATGAGGGGCCAAACGGCAGGTGACTGACTCACCCCCTCTTAATGGACAGATGACCACACCACCAGGAAGACGTGGGAGGAGAAGGAGGAAAGAGAGGGGGAGGAAGGAAGGAGAGAAAGGGGGAGGTAGATGGGGTTAAGGAGGTAGAGCGATGGCTTTCATTTGATACCCCTTTTCGTGTGATTCCTGATAAAAGTGGGTCTGATGTAAGGTGGTGAGGGAGGGAGGGAGGGAGGGAGGGAAAGAAGAGGTACTCTGTTCCACTCTGCAGTGGGCTAGGAGGCTCTCTGCTGGCACTCCAGCGACACTGTCTGAAGCCAACAGGTATGGAAACACTGTGTGCATGTCTGTGAGTGTGTGTGTATACACACGTCCATGTGTTAGTGTGTACAAGGATGCACATGAGCATGGTGTGTGTGTGTGTGTGTGTGTGTGTATTTAACAGCTTAATCAATTACCTAACCACTCGCCAAAGAGGAAACAGGATTTGCTCAACATGCCTCCCACCTTTCAGAAGAAGAGACTACACAAATAGCTTATGCACACAGCTCAAACAAAGAACAAAGCGTCTCCCCCTCCTTTTGTTTAAAGGAGACTTCTGGTGCATTGTATCAATAGCCAGAGTCCTCTATGGAAACAAAGCCAGATGACAGTCACCAGTGTGAAGGAGAGGGGGCTAACCACGCAAACACATCTATATTAATATCTTCTATTTCCACAGCCACTGAAGATAATTGCCTAAAATAGATAAAGGGCCAGGCGGCATGCTAACACCCTCATAAATGCAGATGTTATGCGGATGATTTAATCACGGGTCTAACAGATGTTTTTCGGCTGCCCCCTTTCATTAAAAGCCTGCCGCAGCAGATACAGGAATCAAAGATTATTCTAGGAATTAGGATATGAAAAGCGCGTTAGCTCAATTAAGAAAATTAAATTGTGTACATTAGACAGAGCCTTGTTCAACTAGCGGTGACTGTTTTGCCGGCAAGGCCGGGGCGTAATAAAATCAGAGAATCACCCCCTAATTGAAATGCACTTAAAAAGGATCATGCTGACAAATGCGATTGTATTGAGGCGGTAATGTGCACACCTCCTCCCCGTCCTCGTTAAATCCAATGAAATTGAAATAGCCAGGCCTGCTGTCAGCTTCCTGATACAATCAGCCGGCCGGCGGCAGCGGCACATGAAGGGAGGATGAAGAAGAGGAAGAAGAAGATGATGTTGAAGGAGAAAAAAACAGGTAATCAATTTATAGCAAGCTCATCAGGACTCCCGCACACACGCGCTCACACACACACACACTGTTAAGACCACTTAGAGATCAAAACAAATGAAAGGTGGGGTGCAGATAACAAGTCATCATAGTCTTATCAGCCTTGTCCTGCCGAGGGAGACCATTTATTTCCTCTAGCTCATAATAGCGTGAGGTGGATGCTGGAGATGATGGACCACTGTGTGTCCAGCCGTAAGCTCCATTAACACAGCAACAACATGCACATACACACACAGGAATGCATACACACACACGCACACACAATCCTCCCACACGTTTCCACATATCATATCAAGCCTTCATTAATCAGGGCAGGATTGGTGACAGGCTCGACGGGAGGCTATCTGCCCCTATCAGACACACACACACACACACACACACACACACACAGGCCTGTATGGGAATCCGTCTCACTGTCCACTGATAAACAGCACTGAGCGCTCTGTTAGGAGCATCTTAGCCTGCGTGACTAGCCACTAATTAAGATTTAACTACCCAGTATGTTTGTGAGGGTGCGCTCCCTGGCTTGGCCTGCAGACAGTTTAGGAGATGCATAGGCGAGGATGCTGCCAAGAGCTGTGTACGTGTCCCATAAATATTGCACAGAATTAAAACATGAGAGTAAATAGAGTGAAATATCAATATTAATACCTTACCAAAAAAAAAATCAGATCAAATTATTACTTTGTACCATCCAATAGCCTACTTTTCTCAGTACTGAACAGAATATATTAGGCTGATGGCGGCAGTGGTGGAAGCAAAAGAATTATCATCCTCTTGCAAGCAGAAAATCATGTCTATGAAAATAAACACAACTCTCTCCCTTAACACTTTTATTTTATTTAGTAGTAGTTGATGAAAACATTGTACTTGAATTGCAAGCACTAAATACCTACACACTTTTTGAGTTCACACTATGTTCCACAAACAAGCCTTTCCCTCTACATATGTAAGCAAACAAAAATAGAAAGTGCACAGTTGGACTGCTGATATGGAAACAAAAAGTAACGTGTTTGCTATTTTTCTTGCCATTAGTGTCTTTGCTGCTAAGCAGAGCACTACTCTCTAAGGTAATTCTCTAGAGAAGCCACTAGGGGAGCTTTCAACCCCCTTTTCAGCAAACTTGAGCACACAGCATATGCAAACACAGAGAAACAAACACATGGCAAAGCAGCACGCACACGCATACACGCACACACTCACACTCAAAACACACAAATACAAATACATACAAGTATAATGCACAGATGGAGAGATAATGAGAGAACCAAAGAGAGAAGGAGAAAGAGAAGTAAAGGGAGAGATATTGTGTTACTCAATAGAGGAGGACTTAACTACTGAAATAAATTGCTATTTCAAAAAACAGGGCACCGGCACCGTGCAGCAATGCTTTATCTTAATGTTATCACTGCGGCCTTCATCTCCACATTAACCAGCCATCCCCATCCACTTCTCACTGTTGACACTGTTCTGCGATATGGTGAACAAGCCGGCATGCTATTGTAGTACAGCCTAGTACAGCGATGGGAATACTCTGCGCCCCAAAGTACAGAACATACCTCCATTATGCATTACACATCTAAGATATTTAAGCTCTTTGTAAGAGTTAAGTCTTGGAGCCGTGCCGTGTCATTCTGTGGGGGATGATAGGGAGCTTTAGTCATGTCTGTATTAGCGGGATGACTTCCAAAGCCTCTGGGATGGCGTGTTACAACCACCAGCTACCAGTCAGTCCCCGCGTTTATACGCAACCCTGCCTGGCCCTAAGCACCAGATCAGAACCCCAAATAGGCCCTGCATTAAAGGGGATCATCCTTACCACAGGGACCGGGTATTCACCAAATAAGATCAAATGTAGGTTTATTGTGAGTCAAAACAAATAGTAAAACAGTGGTTCAACAGTCCAGCGCGGGGATGAAGCTGAAGAGCCCAGCTCCCATTTCTGTTCCGTGCGTGGGGAAAAAGCTGTGAGAGACTATTCTGTTCGACCATTACAAAAATTCAAAGGGAGGGATGGTGAGACTTGAAACTTGTGAACATCAACTGACGTGAATTCCAGGACACGTGTCGTCCTCACAAGTGGGAGAGGCAGTGTTTTCCCTACTTGGAGCAGGGAAACATGGTTCTTATTCTAAGATAAATACCGCCCATCTGTCTGGTGCTGTATGGTGGCGGGGTATGTGTGCCAACATCGGAGCCCTTCAGGAGACACTTAGGTCTGTGTGTATATTTTCGCAGTCTGATTGAAGTAAAACACAGCCTTTAATGTATCATTTCAAGTGAACACCGTGCCCAAATGAAAACACACACACCTACAAGCTCCGCTTAATTGAAGGCTGCAGGTTTGCACATAGCAGACAGTTTTTTTTCTTCTTTTTTCCAAGGGGAGAGGAGAGCACTTTTTGAAATCAATATTCTCAACTTGTTTTGCTGCAAATTAAAGCTGCCATTCTCAGGCTGGTGTCGCCAGGGACCAGCACTGAGAGACAGAGAGGGATAGGAACTGCAGCAGTAAAGTTTTATATTTCAAGCAAAAAAGATTGAAACGTAATCCTGCATTATCTCAAAACGACTGAAAGAGAGAGAGTGAGGGGGAGAAAATATACACCATAAGGGACCCCGGATGCTATTTTTGTTCTCTGAAAGAATAGGGAAGAATATTCAAAAAGAAGAGAAGAATAAAAATATCATGAAGGGATGACAATTTCAAATGTTCCTCATATATCCCTCTTTGAGATATAACATGATAAAGTGTCTGTTACAATAACTTGGTGTTGACATACTTTGCATCCGTGGGAGAAAAAGATTCACTGGTACAAGTTTCTGCCTTATCTTCCCTCTCAATAACATGCAATTGCCTGCAGTTAGCCTACATAACATGCAATTTACACACAAGACTGCACTCCCCTCGCTGTCTGCTCCGGTAAACCGGGACTGTACTTTGCTATAAAAACATATACACTCTTCAGGAAGCTTTGTAGTGCCTAAAAACCTCAATTAGGTTCATCAATATTTGATGGAACGGCTCTGATAAGGCCTGGTCCCCCCCTCCAGTGCCCCTGTGCCGGCGTGATGTCTTTAATTGTTGGCCCAAAGCACTGGAGACAGACAAGACTTTGTTTGCTCAATAATGGATGGCTCTGTCCCTAACACAATATTGAGTTTGGCTGTTGTGCGAGCATGGCGGCTGCTCTCCTGGCCTGCAGTGAGAGTGGTAGAGGGGATTGGGGGGGGATGGTGATGGGGGTGAAGGGAAATGGAAGAGCCTTGCGATGAGCACTCGCCTATGGAGACCCCAGGAAAAACAAAAAATACAGGACTAACTGAGAGGTCCTTGACAAAAACTGGCAAAGAAATACATGGAGGAATGTTGGCAGTACTCTCTCTCTCTCTCTCTCTCTCTCTCTCTCAGAATCACTTAATTCACCAAGCACAGGAATTTGTCTTGGTGGCACTGGGTGCAGAGAGATGTCAAACACTAACACAGTATCACAGTACATACTGACACTTGGTAAAAGAACGACAGGACCTCCCATTCCTCTCACACAGCACTGTAAACCAATAGTAACTACTTTCCAACAAAGAACCATGTGAGGCATCGCAGGCAGGTAGCATCCGCGCCAGGCCCGGCTCTGTAAAACTATCTCGCACATACTGAGGGGCTGTTGAGATAAAACATGCGCAAGGGGAAAACATGAAAGAAAGCCCTCACCCTCCCTTGCTCCCCCCATCTCCTCCGCCCTCCTCTGGCGTGTGTGTGAGTTTCACCTTGGCATGCGGCGATGGCCTCATCCGCCCTCCTCGCCTGTGCTCCTCTTCCAGGACCCCTGAGCTGTCCTGGGAGGTGCCTGCACTAAGGGATTGCTCTTCATCGACTTCCTGGGTAAATTGATTTTAATAGCCAACACTTGAGGCCTTTTCTCACGGCCTCCTCTTTCAGCAACGGCAGGCTCCGTCACGCCCTGCCATATTTCTCCACTCAGGACGTCTGGGCTATTTTCCAGGGCTATTGGAATAAGAACTGACGAATCCCTTTCAAGGTCCCAAGGAGATAATCTCCCGTCATTTCTGATTTGCATAACATTATTTAAAATTTAATGTAATGGCATTAAGCTATAGACGACCCTCCCCTTTCCGCGAACTCACATCTGTTTGTGGTGTGTGTGTGTGCGTGTGTGTGAGGGCTCATCTCCAGTGGGATAACAGGAAGCCCCCTCTCTCCCACTGTGCTCTCTCTCTCTCTCTCTCTTCCCAGAGCGACCACCACCTTCCAATCTGGCCCAGCTGAAACAGAATAGGACTGCACTGCGCTGAGATAATCAACAGATATCTCCAGTTTCATGTGTACCCCGCTCAAAGCAGATGAAAGAGGCATCAGAACCATCCACACACAGACACACACACACACACACACACACACACACACAGAAGCTAACAAAGCAGTGTGTTCCAGGGTACAGGGCCAAGGCATAGCCCCAAGGACTCAGAGCCGGATACCATTCCATTTGTCGGATCTGTACGTGTCCTACTTAGGAGGCTGCAATGGGACTCAATTAGGCTGGAACCAAGAGGAGCTGATAAATTAATTTATTAATGAATACAATGGGATAGAGAATGGCAGGATGAGCTTGCTCATTTGTTCGGGGCTGGCTAGGCCAAACAGCCACTACAATGGCGGGCTTTGATGGGGATGGAGATGGGTCGAACCGCAATAATGCAATGGAGACATTAATAGCCTGCAATGGCTTTGTTAGAAGGGCAAGTATGAAAACATTGTCATACAATAATATAATATATAATATTAAGGGAAACATGCATACAGTGCTCTAACTGTCTCAGCCACTCCACTCACTTTCTTATCTTGCTTTCTTATTCATGTCTCCTTCTGTCATCATCTCAAAAAACACACGTGTGCACATAAGCGCAAATATACAAGCAAAAGTGCACACACACACACACACATGCATGCACACACAAATACAGGCAAACACGTACACAATATGCAATTGCATCACTGATACATGCACATACAAACACACACACACATACACGCATACACACAAGCTCACAGGCAAATGCATGTAATTACACTACAGACACACACACACACACACACACAAGTACAGAAATACACACAAACACATGCACACACCATCTCTATTCTCTGCGGTAGAGCATCTTCCACACATTAAAAATAAATTCATTCAAAGTCAATTTGGGGAATGTTTGGCGATGCGGGGCAGGAATACCATCTGAGCTCTGGGAATTGTAGATTGCTCCCCCTCTCCCTGAGGCATTCTCTTTGTCTATCTATTTGGTGTGATTAAAAATACAATGATGAATGCATATTTCTTCCAGATGAATAACTTGAAGGAGTTGGCAGCAGATGAATCAGGGAGCAGTGTGTTGGTAGAGAGACTAGCCAGGTCAGACAGACTCACAGTCAGATTCTCTGCGCGCTGGACTTCCTCAGCATGGAGGAGAAGAAGAGGTCATCTGGACACCAGTCTACCGAGGATGGGGCTGGAGCTGGTGGGGAGTGTCGGTCTCATGTGAAAATTCTCGTTTAAAGCTCCACTAGACAAGATTTTTATGTAGAAATGCACCCTTCTTATGAGCCTAAACCACAAAGGGGGGCTGCAACAGAAAAGGACATCCCATCACCCCTGTAGATTCACCCTATTTGCCCAAATTAAATTCTGATGTTGGCTATGGTCACTGATCTTCATGCACAGCGAGCGCACCATCCAAAGACAGCTGGACTCACCAACGATGGCTGAACCTCTTCACCGCCTCCGTCCCACCAGCCACTAAGAAGAAGTCATTTAGGTCCGAGGACTGCGCATTTCATTGACGTTACAGTGCATGATTTCTGGGAGATTTGAAATACAAAAACTTCTTCTTGCTGCCATTTGGGGCTGCCAGCGCGTGAAGTGTGCAGCTTTAATTCAGTCGATGTGTTTTTGTGTTGTTCTGTATGTGTTTTTGTGGGAACGGCTGTGCACTTGTGGAGTTACAATACGGCACAACAGAACCACAACTGCACTTCACACACACACATAAACACACACACAAAGACCTAGATGCGCACACACACCCACACAAATACCATACATCTATACATACAACCAACTGGGCACCAAACACATGAAGCGTAACCCTCCCCCCCATTGCCTGGGGAGGCTTTGGGCTTGAAGGGGGAGCATTTGAGGCCCAAATTCCCAGTAGGTATCGCTCCTGGCAGGGCTACTGAGTGCTGTCCATCCCCCTCTCCCATCCTCTCCTCTCCTCCACAGGTTTGGCTGTTTTCAGAAGTGTTCCCCACTGACTGTGGCCACACTCCTGCTGCCACCCCCATCCCCCCCACTCTCCCCCCAGTAAGGGAGGAAGGCCCTCCTCTCCTCACATGTTGACTTCAGAGAGCATGCCTCTTGCTGCCTCAAAGCTTTGATACCAAAATAGTCCAGGAAGCCTCTGTCTTAAAAGTGCCCCAGCAGACCTTGATTCCAGGGATGGAGTGAAGAGAGGGAGCTGGGAGAGAAAGAGAGAGAACGGGAGAAACTAGAGAATGTGCAAGAAAGAGAAAGAGAAAGAATTTTGTAACCTAATCACTCTCTTATCACCTCTCGGCATGCTTTTGTTTTTCATAGTGTATTGTAAAGCGCTCTGGCAATACTGTTGATTTTCGACAGTCATACTAAAAAAGAAACCCTGAATGGAAGGAATCAAGAGAGATTTAGCATTAGAGGGCAGGATGAAGAGGGAAGATGTGAGAGGCCCTTACAGGAGAGCCAACGTCGGTTTCCTTTGAGGCCCTTAGCCCCTGGGTCTCGCAGAGCATCCAGTATGCACCGTTTTTAACAATGTTATTCAGAGCATCAGAACGGGGAGAACGCTTTAATATTAGAGCTGGTGGTGAGTTTAGAGAGCAGAGGAAATGCTGAATATTAGAGAGGAGAGGGGCTGTTTTTAATGATCTGCAGCTGGTGCGAGAGAGAAAGAGAGTGGGAGGTTAGAGACACGTAGTCAGAGAGAGACAGAGAGACAGCGACAAACAGTGATGCTAAAGGTTTGCCCCGTGTTTGCCCTTCCAACTGCTGTCTTTGTGGCCGGGGAGGATCAATTGAACAGATCGCCGGGCCGTCCTGAGAAAACCTCACACTCTCACTGTGTCCAGGTCACCAGTAAAGCCGAGCGATAGAGTAAGCCAGGACAGAAAGAAGAGGAAGAGTGTAATGCCCCTTAGTAAGGCCTGCGAGTCTTACTATCTTATGGTAAGTTGTTGCACTGCTTGACTCTCACCATGCTACCTGAAAAGTAAAAGAATGGGGTTTTTTTGTTTGGTATTTTTGTAGATGTAAACGGTGATATATAGTCTATTGTATCTCCTGCATTGATATTCTGGTGTCCGTGTACCCTGCATACCCAGCATGCCACTATGTGAGTTGAAGATATGTTTCTGGACCAACATCACCAAAACAGATTCCTGTACATTTATCGTATTCAGCGAATAAAGTGATGCTCATTCTGATACTGATTATGTATAAGGTAACTGGTTCAAGCCCCGCTCCTGTTAAATACCACATGAAACCAACAGATAGTAGAGAGAAGACTGGTCATTGTGAAGAAGACAAATATACATCACCTGCATATTTCTATACATTTTGCAGACACACATCCACCACATTTGGAGAAATGTGTGGCAATCTATTATCTAATTGTGAAATACAGATGTAATAGAGAATATATAATATCTGATGTTATTGACAATGGAGAACAAACTGCCAGATGGTTATAACGTTTTAAATTCTCTGATTGCAAATTACACATGTACTTCTGTTGCGTATAGTAGAAGAAGGAAAGGCAATATTAAAACAGTGGAAATATGAAGAGGACAGAGAGAGACACTGTCATCGCCACTACATGTTTCAACAACAGCGCCTCTGAAGCACCACACAGGCAAATTGTATATGTGCATTTCCAAAATGGCTGCTATCAATAAAACATAGAGCCGGTTGGAGTCTGCTCATTACGTGTGTGTTTGTGTGTGGGCAGGTGCACACGAATAAACACATACCTGATTGTGTGTTTGTATGCATGCATGTGTGTATGTATCCATGCTGTGTGTGTGCATGCATGCCTGTATCAATACACATTTAATTGTGAGTATCCATGTATAAAAATATACCTGTTTTTTTTGGGGGGGGGGTTTTGGTGTGTGTTTATGAGTGTATGAACATAAATTTGCATATGAATGACAGAGGGCTAAATAGATGAGGGGACTGGGAAGGTGAATCAGTTTAGGCCTGCATAAGCTCACTCACTCACTCTGCATATAGACATGTCTTAGCTCACTCGCTCATTCGGCACATATAGGTTCATGTTATTTCACCCCCTCACTCTGAGTAAAGGCCTGCATTAGTTCGTTCACTCTCGGCTTACAGGCACGCGTAAGCCCGCTCACTCGCTCACTCGGCGTATAGGCCTAGGTTACCTTGCTCGCTCAGCACTGCCTAGCACCAGTCAGATGAAAGCGCCTGCACCTGTCAAACAAACTGCTGGAACTGTGATAAATTAATGATCAAATGGCTCGCTGAGAAGTACAGTGGCGCTACTGTGAGTCCTGTAAGCACTGAAGCCAGAGAAATCGAGATAGAGAGATAGGAGAGAGAGAGAGAGAGAAAGGGAGGAAGAGAGGGGAAGAGAGACAAAGGGAGAGAGAAGAGAGAAAATGAAAGAGAGACAGAGGGGAGGAAGAGAGGCAGAGAGGGAGATAAATAAGATGAGGGAGGAAGGAAAAAGATGAAACTGACATCAAAACATCTTCCATTGTTGTGCATGCGTGTGTGTGTGTGTGTGTGTGTGTGTGTGTGTGTGTGGAGTTCCATGCGTCTTCAAAGGAAGGGGAAGGACTTGGGGGAGGTGGAAGCATGTATCTCAACGGGGACAGCCACAGTGTCCTCTAGTACACACAGTACACACAACATGGGATTGAAGGGGGGCATATATGACCCTAACACCTTCTCTCTACCTGTGTATGTGTTTGTGTATGTGTCCTTACAGGGCTTCACACTGGCCTAACCAAACTGTACAACAACAGAAAGACCCGGCCCGATGCTGCCTACCATCCCGAAACACCGGCCCAACAGCTGGGTCTGTGTATGATGCTGTTCCCGCATGCAGTAAACACATATACTTTGATACAACAGCATATTTATTGTAGACATACAAGAGAATATTATCAAATCAAAAGACCGCATCCAAACGCAGTCAAAATTCATTATTCATCTATTTGTGTGGCTTTACGCGAGTATATTGTCTTTTTCTATGTGCGTGTCTTTGATTGAATATGCTATTATATCCCTTTGGACTGTGGGGGGTTGGATTGCTTACAGCTTCTGAGGAAAAAGGGAGACAATGTCAAAAAACTCATTGAGGGCTTTTGTAAACAGCGCACGCTGTGGGTTTTTGCTGGTTGAAAGAGGAAGTCACTGCGCGTGGCTGTGATGCTCTTTTCTTCTCGGCACATTTCCATCCCTATTATGTCGTCCGGGCCTTGTGACGGAGCACTGTGGCTCATCTCATATGCAGTTATCCGGCTAACTACCAGCCTTCCCCCTGCTCCTCCACCGGCCTTTGATAAGAACAGAGGGAAATTAAAATCATGAACCTGAATTATGGATCCAATGACAAGATGGCCTCCGAAGGCTCTTTCTCCTTGCAGTCTCTCTTGGCTATTTCTCGTTCTCTCTCTCTCTCTTTCTTGCTCTTGTTCTTGCTCTCTTTTTCGATCTGTGTCGTTCTCTCTCACTCTCTCTCTCTTTCTCAACCCCCCCACCCCCTCTTCTCTTTACTTACAGAGGATTCGCCTGCTAGCATATTCCATAAGAGAAAGAGAGAAACTGAGAGAGATAGAGAGAAAAAAAAGTTTCAAACGACGATAACACACAGTTTGATAAAACTGACAAGGGACTCAATTAAGGCTTCCCTGTCAAAGCAGGAGTGATATTTTATTAAGTGGCAGTGCGCCATTCGACGGGTACATCAAGCGACACATCTGTAGACGAGAGGACTGCACCAGCCGGGTAAGAGGGACACGTGTTGCCGCTTTCAGGAAACATCAGTCGAAACTCACTTCATCACGTCTGCTGAAAAATTAAGAGGCCCCGATATTAGGATGCTCATTTACTTTTTCATGCACCACCCCCGGCAATTGGGGGAGAGAAGCTCACCGTCCCCCTTTCTTTCCTTTATTTCCAACACATCCGAGAATGTAGCACACAGACTTTTGATATTAGCTCTTGTAACATTACCATCAGAACAAGCACGACCAAGATTCTTCCAAATCTGAAAAGAAAACAACCAAAGGCCCGCGTTGTCGCTGTCATACTTGCAGCTGTCGAGAAACTGATTTTAGGGCTCGGAACACGCTACTTATTTTATAACTGCATCCAACACTTGCAGAGTATTGCGCCTCTGTTCAGCTTCAGGATATTAATATAGGGGAATTAAATGTTCCATAACCACAGCAGTAAAACGGCAGTAAAACTTTGTCTTATGCAGCGGTGAAAGCAAGGTCAAATAGTTGGAAAACAAAAAGCAATACTTGACTTGAATATCAGACACAGAATAATGCTACTAATCCCTTGATGTAGAGTTCACCAGACATGAAGGAGCATAGAAGATATATCCAGTGTTTACACAAGTAAAGTGGAAGCCACAGAGACTTTTGCACACACGGAAATGCACACGCATGCAATATGCATTGTGTAAGGACATGCTCAGTGCATGTGTGTGTGTGTGTGTGTGTGTGTGTGTGTGTGTGTGTGTGTGTGTGTGTGTGTGTGTGTGCATGCACGGGTCTTGCACTGAGCTTTGTAGACACAATACCCTCTACTTAATTTCCTCAATACTTTGTCAGCGCAATCAGAGAAATTTTATAGCAATATGGAATGTAGCACCTCCACCCCTGAAAAACAAAACAAAAATCATCCTTTTTCTCTCTGGATGTTTTTGTTTTTTGCGTTCTTTTTGCCTGTCTGAGTGCTGTGACTTTGACCCTTGCACTCCTTACTATTGTTTGTTTACATAAATTAAAACTCACTCTACCTTTGCACTCATTGTAAGTCGCTCTGGATGTGAGCCTCAACTAAATACCTGAAATGGAAAATGTAATGCTGTATAATGCTTTGTCTCACTGCAAACAGATAATTTTCATGTCAACGTTACGCCTGGTTGTTTGTGTAGACACCAGCATATATATTCGCCGAGTTCCTCCCTACCTTATATATTTTTTTCAAATAAAAGTAAACTTAATCCTTCAGAGAGGGAACACGTGGTGCTGTTGAAAAGAAAACAACAGTGCTCTGATGTGCCTGGCAGAGGCCACAGTGCTACAGAGAGATGAAACTTTAATTCTGATGTCTCCCTTGTAATTGAGGTTGCTCTTGTAGGATGTTGTACTGCTGAGACAAAACAGATGCAAAGCCCCCCCCCCCCCCCCCTCCCCTCCCACACACACATACATTACATGCACACAGTCCATAAATGTGTGTGTGTGTGAGAGCATATGAATAGGTTTGCATGTTTTTGTGTATGCGTATGGGTCTGCATGCCTACTTACGTATACAGTATGTGGCGTGTTTGTTTATATCGATGTGTTTGTCTGCACAAGAGTGTGTGTATGTGTGTGTGTGTGTGTGTGTACATGTGCACATGGTGGAGCTGACACTTGGTTGTACATGAGCTCAGCGCTGACCATACATAGTCTGTTTCATCTAGAACAAAAGCTCCGTTGGAGGACACAAAAGGCCAGGTTCAAAAGCATCGCAGGCGTCAGGAGCCCAGGCCTAGATACATGAAACAATCAGTGTAAACTTGTCCACAGCTAAGAGGGCGGCATTGCACCTACAACAATGCTCAACTGTAGGCAGAAGCCCTGTCCGTGTAAGGTAAGATTAAAGCTGTGGGTAGATCAAACATAGTGTCTGTGATTAGCGCAAAAGAATGTTTTTGTGTTTCTATCATTGATTAATATGTTGCTCCCGAGACAGGGGATGATTTATGCATGGTGTGTACGATGAAATCCGTAGCAGTCTGCTTCGTGTGGCTGTGTGTGTGAGAGAGTGTGTGTGTGGGGGGGAAGGGGGTCTTCCTCACATATATGTGTGTGTAGGATGTGTGTATGGATGAGCCTGATGACAGTTGTGATGGGAGGGGTGGGGGGGAATCTGCAGCTCATTCTTAGGGCCACATCTCAATGACAGCTACTGGAGATGCGTTGACGAATCCAGGCCCTGACAAGCGGCGGTGGCGTTTTAATGAAGAGGAAAACACACACACAGAGACACAGACACACACTACTATAAATGTCTGTAGGTCTCACTTACTCTCCCCCTCTCTCTTATTCCCTTGTTTCTTCTCCTCCCTGCCTCCCTCCATCACTCTCTCCACAATATATTTGACTGATAGATCTGCCAGCACTCTTGCTAAACAAATGAAAGTTGCAGCAAGTGCCAGTGAAGCTAGGCTTTCATCAGTGCTCGGCAGGCTGGGTTTGAAGTGGGCTCCCGCCTCCCCCGTGTACCAGCACTGAACTTGATTAGCTAGTACTTGGGAATGTGACATTTACATTCAGCCACCGCATGTGGCATAACCGTGTTTATTTTTCAGCTGCGGAAGGCTGACAGGGTATTATAGGTCTGTCATATGATTATATAACATCGGATTTATTGCAGCGCGACTGTCTTGGATGCAATCTCGATTCATTCTGATTATAGTGCGTGAGGAGGTATAGCTGTGTTTGAGTGCTTCACCTCAGCACTCGCACCACAGCACGAACATCAGTTAAATCATCGAGCTCATCCAAGACAGTCACGCACCCAACTCACATCAATACACATGGATATGAGAGGACAGTAAGTTAAGCGCAATGTGTGTATGTGTATATAAGAGAATGTGAGTAGGAGAGAAAGAAAAAAGTTTGTGTGTGTGTGTGTGTGTGTGTAACGGTTCAGGTAGTATTTTGTTCCCCTCCAGTACCTGCAGGCTGTTCTGCTCTGACCAGATACCAGTGTGTTGTCAGCCCAGGGGCATTATGTCTGGGTTGGCCTAGCTTTGGTCCCCTCTCCGTCTCTTTACTCCTGTCCCTTGGTTCTTTTCTCTTTTTTTTATATTTTCACCTTTATTTATCCAAGGAAAGTCGAATGCGCATACTATATATTAATACTATATATTCAGACCCTGGGAGCCGCTCAGTACAACCACAGTTTTAGTAGCTCCACTGTTGGGGATGGATGGATGGATGGATGGATGGATGGATGGATCTATCTATCTATCTATCTATATATACCTATCAATTTCTCAGTATCTCTCGCTCTCTCTCTCTCTGATATGTGTGTGTGTGTGTGTGTGTGTGTGTGTGTGTGTGTGTGTGTGTGTGTGTGTGTGTGTACTCTGTGTGTACTGTTCCAATGGTGTCAGGCCTGTGGCTCTAGCCTCTGTTTCCCCTGGGTTGACTGCGATGGAACAAATGAATAATAAAGATGATGGCCGTGTGAGTCAGGAGAGCACCGAGCACAAAAAGCACTGAGGCCTATAGGCACAAAACTACAAAACTCTGACATAAGGCTGCCTCAGGGACACACACACACACAGAAAGTATACACTGAGACACGACAACACACTCACATGCGCATACACGCTGACTCATTGACTTAGTCACTCGCTCACTTACTCACTCAGTAATTCACTCACAAACTCGAGAGGAATTTGCTTTTTACGCTGCAGCTAATTCAAGCATGATCCAATTTGTCTTCATTGTGCACAGGCTAGTCAGGCAGCAGCGGTCAGCCATACTGCTGTTGTCTGTATAGGCTACATACAGTATAGCAATACTCTCTGGTCAGAGGAGGGATCCAGTACGTCAAAACATATCAAGATAACTGACATCCGCGGTCTTTGTACATGGAAAATACATTTCAACAAGAAGTGAGTATAGCTTGGATGGACTCCACCAATTGTGACCCCGACCCACCCAACCCATCCCAACACTTCTTCTGTCAATCACCCACCTTGTGTCTGCCGACTACAGCTTCCCTGGTGCACTTCTGCGTATTTACTTGTATAAAACAAATTTTCCTGTAAGGACCAAAAAAATCTTTATTTATTCATTAAATTCATTCATTCAGTGATAAGAGGGATTCATCGGAGAGTTGCTTCTCAAACTGTTTGGCTCGCAGATCCTCAAAAACAAAGTCCTGCATACTTGTGACCCCTTGTTGCAGGCATAAATATGTACAATGATGACCTTGGATGCCACATGATATTTAATTGTCCTTCTCAGGCTATTTCACTTAATTAATTATTGAAGGATGCTTAGAGGCAAATAAGTATTTAACAGAATAAGGCATTTATCATAAAAAGACATTACCAAACTTGTATATTACAAATATATATTTCGATGTCTCATAACTCATCTTGTGACGCCCTCAAATTCGTCTTACGGCCTACTGAGGGGTTAACTGCTGAGGGTTGTGATGGCTCAGTCGGCTTTTGCTAGGCTTATACTTCAGTGTCCACCTGTTGCAGACAAAATACTAGTTCTATTTTGGTTGGCAGAACAAAATAGGCTCTTTGCACGCCCTCTGTTCAGATGATGCTGTTTGTTGAGATGTATTAAGGATGAGCCTACACTAACAGGCTCATTCAGTTGAACAAAATCTAACAAACCTTGTGGGTAAGCCCTGGGTCTGACCCTTGTTTTGTTCAAAGTACTTGTGGCTTGGCACACACACACACACACACACACACACACACACACAGATACACACATAAGTGCATACACACACAAACATATACACACACACTGTTTAGTCTCTTCCAGATATGTGTGTGTGTGTGTGTGTGTATCCGAAAGTGAGAGGTAAACAAGTTTAATCAGCCTGTTCCACGTCGGTTCCACTGACAGTTTATGTTAACAGACCAGGGAGGAGATGCTAGAGGTGGAGCGCCTGGCTTTTTATCCTAGTTGGGGCTATAAGTAGAAAAAAAATTGCGAGGCAAAAAAAAAACCCCAACAATAATAAATAGTTAGACGGTGATGTCACATAACTTAACAACGCTAATTGGATACACATATATTTGTGGAGAAGAACTTAACGGGCCCTTAAATTATGCATTAATCAAATGCAGCTTAATATGAACTGACAGGGAGCCTGGCAATCTGGCAGCCATCTGGAAGACAGGCCTGTCAGTCACAGAGAGGTGAGAAAGAGGGATGGCTGAACTCAGGGTTAACCCCGGAGAGAAGGAAAGAGAGACAGAGGGAGGGAGAGAAAGACAGAGAGAGAGACCGAGAAAGACAGAGACAGAGAGTGAGCAAACAAGAGAAAGACAAAGAGAAGGAGTGGGTGAGAGAGACAGCGAGAGAGGTGGGGAGTAAAGGTTACACAGACAGATATGAAGAATACAGAAATGGATTTGGACATTGTTAAAGATATATAAGAGGGTCTAGTATCAAAGATGCCGCAACAAGCTCAGTCAAACAGACGTGTGTTTGACAGCCTTGGTGAAAAGCATTGTCAGGGTCATCACCTCGCAGTTTTACAAATAGCCACATGTACCTACACACACGCACACACACACACACACACAGCTACACAACTGCACGCACAGCCAACCGCACACACATTTGCACAGCCACTTGCAAACACACACGAAAACACGCGCAGCCACCCACATACACAGCAACACAACCATAGATTCACACACCCACCCACACACACACCCACACACACACACAATGAGAGTCTACACCACACATCTACACTCCACATTCCACACGCAGCCGACACACACTCCCTTAAACCAGACGTATACACTTCACACTCATGCTGTGGTATGTCTGACTGCAGCCTGAACCTTGTGAACCCTGTTGACAAGCTGCGTTCTTGTTGTTGATGATGTTGTTGTCGTCGTTTGCCGTCACACACTGCATGTGCGCTGCGGGTGCAGACCAAAACATACGATTTGAAAGCTCTCCAAAGTGGCATGCAGCAATACCACCACGCTAAGCCGATGGGTTGCCAGATAGGGATGCAGTCATGAGGCGAACAAGAAGAAAGCTGACAAGACTGTGATACGAGCAACCAACGACACTTCCACCGGCTCGCGGCGCACTTTGATTCGCTCCCTCCAGTGGTTGTAGCGATTTTGATTTCATCTGCCTGTACCATGCTAAGACTCTTATTCTCCTTTAAAAACCAAGTCTGATTTCTCATTGTTCTCCACCTAAGTTATGTATGACAAACGCCTGGGGCCAAATCACCATCAAAGCGGCACATCGCAGGAACACGGCTCCTCCGAGCTTCTTAGCGATGACAGATGTCACTTTTGAAGTGAGCGGGGGGATGAAAGTGGCGGGGATGTGACGGGCGGCGTGAGGACAGCTCCTCCGCCGCGACCCGCCGTCATCAGCGCCGTCGAGGTGTAATGGGGAGAGACCGGCGTACCCTGGGAGCTCCAGCAGCCGTCTGGGGTGTCTGTCTCGCTGCCCAACAGGGGCCCGGTCTCAAACGTCACACTCACCTAGCCTGCGAGCCACCAGCACCCAACCTGCCAGCCAGTCAGCCAGCCAGCCAGTCAGCAAGTCTGCCAGCCAGGCAGCCAGCCAGCCAGCCATCATCCCTCTGCCACCCGATTGGGATGGAAGTGTCTCCCTCCGTTCCACTGGCTGCTCTGCCAGTGGATTCGTCGGGGTATAGAGAGAATAGCTAATCTGAGGGAACCAGCGGCCCGGAATCAAAGGGCCACTGGCTTCTCTCTTCCCTGTGTGTGTGTAGCGGCGCTCACCTGGGTACTATCCCCGGTGTGACAGAGCGAGCAGCAAGAGGACTTGGTAAACAAGTCAGAGCAATGCAACTTTCAAACAGAGAGGCAGCTAGTGCAGGGAAACCAAAACAAACTCTTAACTCGGGAAATTCACAGAGCGTTTTCCCCCTACCTTCTCCACTGTTCCCTGTGTCTTTATTGTGGCTTGATATGTCACCACTGTCTATATCTCCTACTTACTCAGGACTTCAAGTGGCTGTCTCTATTTTGCTGGGCCATAAATTATTCAGTGCCATGTGTCTTCTTAGTATCTGCGCTTTCCATTGTGTTGCTATCTTATCCACTCTTCTGAAAGAGGGGCTGGTGCTTTGAGACAGAGTTTGCAAAAGGTAACACAAGAACTTCAGCATCGACAACCGCTTTCTTAGTAGGAGCTCTTGTCAAGTACATATATTTGTTCCAGCACAAGGAAAATATGAAAAAGAAAAACAAGAAAAAAAGTTGTATCTGAATACAACATGGAAACCAACAAGCTCCACTGCTGCTACTACAACAACTTTGACTAGTATCTGGGCTAAAAATAATGACAGTATTCCACTTGGAGGAGTGTGTGTTTTGTTTTCCCCAGCATGTGTGCGTATGTGCGTATGTGTGTGTGTGTGGAGCCCAGGGAGCTCACTGTATGTAAATAGCCATATGAGACTGCATAGCATTACTGTCCAGACATTGAAGAGGTGACCTGATCCCAATTAATCACACAATCCCTGGGAGAACTGTCACATCCCATCTCCATCAGCGGTACCATCCTGTTCAGTCTCCCTCTCTTGTCATCCTCTGTTTCTCCATCTCTTCTCCTCTCTCTCTTTCTCTCTCTCTCTCTCACACACACACGCATACAAACACACAAGCAGCAGCGCACATACCCAAACAGGCCCCCTCATCCCCTCACCAAACTCCCCCCTTGTACCTCCCTCCTTTTATTCAAACACACAGGGTCCAAAGCTGACAGGTCAGCTGGCATGGGCCAGTCGGTCCCCACCTGTCCCCTAGCTTCTTCCCCCAGAAGGCAAAGTGCCAGAGGAGCGAGGAGAAGAGGCACTTCCATCTCTACAGCTGCCAAAACAGGATGCAGCCTTAGGCTTCCTATCCCCCAAAGAGATAAAGTGCTTACATTGCACCGGTATCAGTGAAGAAGAGCGTCTATTTCATGGTTTATCACACTCCTCAACAAAAATCCTCTACAAGAATGTATCAGGGTGAAGAGGGTGACAAAAGAACTGACCTATGCGTATAAAAAGGTGGGTTGTTATATTATAACTAGTGCAGTGCCTGTTCACGCCGCTGCTGTTCGCTTGTTTATCCAAAGTTTATTAATATTGAACGAGTCCCGTGTCCAAATTGCACCAAATCCGACACTGCACTTCCTTGGGTCCAGTGTTGGGGGAAACGCATTACAAATTAACCCAAAGTTACAGTAACGCGTGTACATTTGTCTGTAACGCAGTAATGTAACGCGTTACGGTTCCTAAATTCAGTAATCACATTACAGTTACTAATCAAACAATTATGTTGTTACTTGCCTTACATACGTTCTTCAATTATCTGCAGCATCTGGGATCTGGAATCTGCAGGATTATCTGGGCGGATAGAAAAAAAAATCATCAAACGTGCCTTTTCATGCACGCTTGCGCAACAACCTCTGTATAACCACTGTTTTAGTGATAAACACGTCAAATAAGCTGGACTAGTCTACTATAAAGCCATGGTTTGGTGAGCGAGCGACTCAAGTTAGTTTGTTTGAGTGTGTTTGGCCCGTTAAATGCAGTTCATATGCCATTTAAACGTGTTTTTTTTCCCCTTTTAAGTCTGTCATCATCTAATGGCGTTAGGAAGGCCAGTCTCTTATATTATTTTATTTATTGATATATTATTTTGAGTCAATTAATATCTGTACTAGGCGGTGTTAGGAAGGCCAACCTCTTTTATACTGTTTTACATATTGATATAGTTTTATTTTGAGGCAGTTATAGCCTACTGCCAGTGCCGCCTTGATTCTGCTAGGCTTGCAATTGAGCCTTGTTCTCGCCACAACATTTTTCTGTGAAGTGCTCTTTGGGCTGGTTTTCACCAAATTTGCTGTCGGCTTTGTGGTATTAAAGAGCATAAAAGAAAGATCTTGTGTATGTCCTCCTTATTAGGATAGGGATTTGTACTGATATGTGGGCATATGTAATGTTTAACGTTATATTATTAACTTGCAATTACGTGACAATGCATCTCAGGCGATGTTGCAGAGTAATGCAAAAGTAATGTAACAAGTAGTGTAACAACTTACTTTCTACAGGGAGTAAATAAGTGAAGTAATGCATTACTTATTTTGAGTAATGACCCCAACACTGCCTGGGTCCCCAGCAATACACCCGCCAAGTGTGAAGTCGATCGGACGAACGGTTCTCGAGATATGCGAAGGACACACAGACAGACAGAGATTCCTTGCTTTATAGTATGATGTGACAACACAGTGGGTATTTGTAATGCCAATGTATTGAGGATTACAAACATCAAAAGGCAGAATGAACTTTCTATTTAAATGTGGTACGTAAGTATACCTTCACTACTCTGCTGGCAGACATGGCTGGTTGTATGTCATCTAAAGCTTATTATGATGACAGTGTTTGTGTCTCACATATACATAAAAGCCTGAGCTGTCGCCTTGTAAAACTGTAAAGTATCAGTAAGAAAGTGTAATGAGGAATACGAAACATGGTGTCCACTGTAGGTGTCATTTTATATTACTATTATCACTTCATATTATTATATCTGTGGGAAATGTCTTGGCTCGATCTCGTGGGATGACAAAAAAATTCCAGAAATTACTGATGTATCAAGAAACAAGTGACCTGGGAAGTAAATTGTCACGGAAAACTTGACAAAAAACGGACGTGTTTTCTCCTCTGTGACCCCCCCCTCTTGAAAGATTGGTCTAATGAGGGCTGTCTGTCCAACCTATCAGCAACACTAAAATGAAACATCTTACCTTGTTTTTTTTTTGTTTTTTTGGAAGGGGGGGTTTCAGACAGAGACACAAGTGGAGATCAAAACACCACACGCGTCTATGAAAGTGGCATGCTGGATACAGGAGTCATGTCGTAGCTTTGTCTTGATTCATCCTGATATAACCATTTTGAGTATTCCCTTTGAAAGAGGAGAACTGGCATCTCGTGAAATCACAGGAGAAGTCAGAAGACTATGTATCACATGTTGTTAAAGCTCCATTGTTTCACCCAGCTGTTCGCAGACTTTTTCATGTCAGCTTGTACAAGCTGTTCTCTTTTGTGCTGCTACAGTTGAAGGCCTGCGACATGCAATCAGGAATGTGCAAAACTATAGGGGAAAGTAGGGCTTTCTGTCCTCATCCGAACGAAAATTATACAGTCGACAGTTTTAAAAAGTTGTTGCTAAATTAAAAAATAACTTTTTGCTGTTGTTGCTTGGCTGTGTTTAAATGAAAATGAAATGTGGTAATAAACTGTGGAAGACTTGTAAACTATTAAAAGTATATTTCAGTATTTGGCTCTGATTCAAAGAGGATTTATGATTAGTTCAGGGTCTCTCTCTCCATCTCTCTCTCTCTCCTTCTCCATCATCCCTCCCAGGCGCTGCAGCCTTCTCTGCTGCCTCCACAGTCCCTCATTAGTGGTTGTGTCTGTGGATGATGACTGTAATAGCAGTTGCTGTAAAAACTCCAGAGTTAGCCCAGGGACCAGGGGCTGAGAGGCAGGGGGCCAAGGGACCATTGTAGGGCCCACAGAGCAAGCCTTGGAGGAGGGAAAACCCACATCTTGGGATCCAATGTTCAGGGAGAGGGGAGGAGAAGGGTGGGTCTGCATTCCCAAAACACCCTAAACTCCCCTCCTCTTACATTGCCTCACGTTCCTCCTCAACCCTCTCTCTACCTCCTCCACCTCTCACCATGCCACAGAAAAATGGAAAATGGGAAAAAATGGAACAGTGGGATAAGTATTTACCATGGTAATGAGGCCCCATGTGGCCTCCAGCATCTTAAATCTTGTTAATCATCAGGTGAGTGAGGGCTGTTTTACGGGGAATCCACAAAGGACAGCAGCAAGGGGAGATATGCAACAATGAGATATACATCTTGATAGCACCAACAGCAGCAGCAGTACTATGGAGACATGAACCTTTACCAGAGTGAGAAAACCTCCTCCTCTTCTCTTTGAATGAATAATCGTTGCTTTTCCCTCAAGAAACACCTTTCAAAGACACATTTACCAGATCAGTTCAGTTTACTCACACTAGACAGTGGAAATGTAAAGACCAGGAATCAAAGCAAACATACAGAAGATTATGGAAAACATTAGATTTTGCATATTGCATTTTATACTTCATATTTTTGTATTTTTGGCATTTAGCAGATACTTTTGACCAGAGTGACTTACAATGAGTGCAACTCTAGAATAAGATTCCAAGATCAACATCATCATAACCTGTAATAAAATATTCCTGTGACCCAGGACAGAGAAGAGCTGCAGAAATACTGGGAAGAGAAACAAGAAAAACAAATGCTAAAGAGAGAGGTAGAAAATAATATTTAAAAAATTCATAACATTCATCGTATAGTAATCCTTAATAAATTGTGAAACTGTAATTATTCAACATTATAGTTTATTATTTGATTAACTATCAAATAATTAACAATTTTTATTATTATTTAACAATTATTATTAAATGCTATAAATAGTGTATTTGATGATTAATTAATGTAATACTTGTTTTTATTATATTAATAAGCGAGGCTTATAGGGAACCAATCTAAACGCCGATGGTGTCATTATTCTATAGCCATTACACTGTGCAATCAACATTTACTTCATAATGATAAGTTAAAGCAAAAAAGTTGTCTATAGGGTCTTTAAGTATTGGCTACTGATTAACAAATTATTTTTAAAACAAATCTTATGCTGGAGCAGGCATCTACACATCTACAGGTATCTCACTTGAGAACCCAGACAGAGACACCTGAAGGCCAAAACACACCGCCGCCGTACGACGCGCGTCAAAAGAGCCGCCCCTATTATTTTTTATGTACAACCCCCACACCGGCGGCGGCTAGGCGCGCGCCGCCCCGCGACACTTCACACCACTGTCCTATTTCCAGCGTCGCCGCCCCTGAAAAAACACATTTTTTCCCAGAGAAAAAGCTGTTTTGTACATCCCGGCTCCTGTAGCAGCTCTTCTTCTCTGCTCCCGTGGCAGCTCGACGTCTTTCCTCTCCTCACCTCTAGCTGTCGCTGTCTCTCGTGTGTGTAGAATGTAACTATAATATATAAATAACTACCGGTACTTACTCAACTGGAGACAACTAAACGGGACAACTTCTCGTTGTCCCGTTGTCCCGTTGTCCCGTTGTCCTGTTGTCCCGCGCTGTGTGGTCGGTCGTCTTCCTGTTGACGCGCGACGCTTCCTATTGGTGCTAGGGGCGGCACATGATGCAGCGCGGCGCTGCGGCGCCGGTGTGTTTTGGCCTCGACTCTGCTCAAGCAGACGCACAACTGCTGTGTCATCAGCATATTTGATAAAGCAGTGAGCCTTGTCAATCGGTTTGCAGTCATTCATGTACATGGTATAAAGCACAACAGGCAGTACACAACCTTGGGGGAGGGGCAGTGTTGGTACAACAAATAGTGGACAATGCGGAGTTCAGGCGCACCTGTGGGGTTCTGTTAGTAAGGAAATGATTTACCCATTTAATGAGCCTTGGGTTAGCAACTTAGTCTAAAAGCTTACTTGCCATCAAGTGCGGTTGGATAGTATTAAAAACGCTGCTAAAATCAGCAAAAACAATGTTAGCCAAGGTGTTTGGTGATTTAAGATGAGCATGGATCAAATGTAGCACTGTTAAAACAGCATCCTCTCACACAGCAGGCAAACTGAAACTCAAGTCATCAACTGGACCATGAAATCATCAACCAGACAAATGATTACTGTAAGCACTGGCTATGTGGCTTCTGTTACTATGTGACTATTGAAAATCTATTTGACGCGTGTTGCTCTTTCCCTAAAAGTTGCATTACTTTGAATTTTTAGCACTCGGGCAGAGAAACACGCAAAGCTCTCAGCGCTGTCAGGAATCATGGCACGACAGCGCTTTCTCTCCACTGTAAATGATGAGAAAAAGAATCCAGCTCTGTAAAGAGAGGTTCCCGGTGGCCACGCAGCCTAAAACTCTTGAGTAGATCCAACTGTTTATTGGCCTGCAGGTTCATCCCCACGCTGTATTGTCTAAGCCCTGCATGGGCCAGCTGCTTTGACATATCTACCGCAGGCCCAGACTGGGTAATTATGAGCTACAAAGCTCACTGACCTTGTCAAGATCCCCCCTCCCCTCTCCTAGCTAGCCCAGTGTGAGGAAGGTGGGGGCACAGTCTGGGGCTGTCTGGTTAGCCCACCCACCCCCCACTGCCCAACTGGACCATGGCTGTTTACCTGCCGGGTTAAAGGGCTGAAGTCAGTGACAGGAGGAGACTTAACAAGGAAGGTGGAAGAAGATGAATATGCAGAAAGAGTACAATATGAGGGAGAGGGGCAGAGAGGAAGGAGGGTGGTGAGCGAATGACAATAAAAAGTGAGGGGGAGGGGGGTCACAGAGTGATGAGGGGGTTAAATGCCACAAATGCCATGTCTCAAGGCCTCATAAGGACAAGCTCTGCATTGCTCCCAAGGTCAGGGCATGCACACATACACCTGTGCGGTGGTAGCGGTGGTGATTGGGTGGGTGGGTGGGTGGGTGGTTGAGGGGCATGTGTGCGTGCTCCAATGTACAATACACACAGTCTAGCCTGTTAGTGCATACTGTCTGGGGCAAGTGGCCTTGCAGAAATAAATCGTCCATCTCTCTAATGGGATTAGAGAGAAACTGATGCTTTTAGCCTTGTCTGCAACAGATGCTGATGGAAAGGGGGTGCTTGGGTTGCTGTCACTATCCCATGCAAATGTATTGTGATGATACCCGACAATTCGATGTTGGCTGAACTGAACTGGTATCAAGATTATGTGATAATCAAACGAGTCTCAGCATTATCAGTTACCGTTTAGGGGGATTTGATAAACTGCAACTTTTTCAGATGTTCAGATAGTTGAGTATATGTATGTTGTGTGTTCAGTTCTGGTTTGAGGCTACTGAAATGCTGAGAATATATATTGGACATCATGGTCATCGTCAGGACCTGGTTCCTGTGTCTGGTACATTTTCCTTCCAAAATTGGTTGCATTCACTTTGCACCCCCAAACTTATTAGGAGGGGGACTGCTGCAAAATAGCCATGTTTGTGAGCTGTAAAGTCTGTTGAACGCCATGCTGCACTTTTACCACATCCATGAAGGGAAAAATCCACTGTAGTGAATCCCAAGCATGGTCTTCCAAAACTTTGTGAAATGAGCAAAAACGAGGGCGCCATGCACAAAAAGTGAGAGCAATATGTTTTCCCACCATGAAAGGATTACGTGAGGGAGACAAGAATAGAAACAGGCAGTAGTTTGACACTGAAATAGCACAGTGGAAAATAAGGGTATTGTGGTCACTAGTCAGGGTGGTGGATGGGCGTATGCATTCGCCTGCAACTCCAATGACCCTGGTTCAATTCCCAATTCATGCCAACAAGTTATTTTTCTTGATTAATTTAACCTCAGCAAGTGATTAACAGGTGAAAATGGTGACTCCAATTCATGCTATTGTCACATGATCTAATTTGTGCCTTTGTCACGTAATCCTTCTGTGGTGGAGGAACATTATTCATGTTCACAACATGTAATATGCGCGTTTGTGCTCATTTCAAAATTTTATGAGACTGTGTTGGAATCCCCCTGCTGGAAGCTGACAGTGGACATGCCAAGTGGCAAGTTTAGCATGCCAGTGACCAACCAGCACACACCAAGTCCTTCTAGCCAGCCAGCTAGAGCCCCGGACACTGCTGGCCAAGCCGCGGTCAATGCAGTCCGCAGGAGACGGCATTACAGTCATCCGTGATAATCAAAGCCCCCATGATCACTATGGTAACTGAGGGATCTGGAATCATCTGGAGAGCCAAGTCTTCAATTAGACGAGGTGGGAAAGGCTAGAGGACAATATGTGCTATCTTCAGTCCAACAGAGTCCTACAGAGACAGCCGTGAATCAGACAATGGACACACACCCTTCACAAACATGCTTACATTCACACGTGCACCCCCAGTACAAAGTCACACGCGTCCACTACACACACTGTACACACACACCTCACCCTCCTCCTAGGACCAAAACAGCACCAAACCCAGACAATGAATGTTAGGTGGTTAAGAGCCTCATTGCACTGAGCTGATCCTCTGATCACTTCCAATATTCAGTAATTCGCCCGTGCAGTGGACAGCCACGTAAACCATTATTGTCCCATGAACTTAACAGGCATAGGCAGCCCTCAGCCAATTACAGGGCGGAATTAGCGTTGAGCGGGAGTGTGTGTTATATGAGACAACCAATTAAAATCACTTATGGATAGGGTAATATCCAGCGATTTAGGCCAGAACAAAACGGCTTTGGGAGGATTATCCCTAGCGTAACCTGATCTCATTCTCTTCCACTCAAACACACACACACACATCCAGGAGCTGACACTACAAGCTGTGGAGACCCTGCACACACACGCACACACACACACACACACACACACACACACACAAACGCACACTCGCACACACGCACACCAGACAGACGACAAGACAACTGGGCCTTGGGTTGCATTCATGTACATGCCTTTGCCATTCCCAGACAGACAATGATGAGGTAAAATCAAATCAACAGACTGTAGGCATACAGGATTGCTTGCAAACACATGCTTGCGTACACACACACACACACACACACACAGACATTCCATTGGGTCTGCTACCACTTGCCTTGCTACTGACTCACCAGCCTCTCTAAAATCAAACTGCATTCTCTGAATACTAAACACATTATTTTTATTTTCTTTACTGGGACTCTTATAATGCAAAGCCCTCTGTTACTGGGACTCTTATAATGGAAAGTCCTCTGTAACACACACACGCACACACACACACGCACACACGCACACACACACACACACACACACACACACACACAAGGTATTGTCTCTGTAGCCAATGGGTGAACTGTGTGAATTAAAGTGTCACTGAAAAAACATAGTGCACACATACAAACACACACACTCATATAGCCGCATGCACACATTTCACGACAAGCAGACGTTCATATACACACACACACACTCCCTCTTGTGCACACACACGCACACACACAAACTAATAAACATAGATAAGCTATGCATGTCTCTATAGTCAATCCATATGGGGGGATAGTATGTGGAAATGGAAGGAGATAAATAAGGCGCTGTGGGCCAAATGCTTAAAAGGAAAATCCATCCTGAAATAGGACATGTCTTACTACGGTCCTAAGGTCCTAGACAGTACAGTCTATATAAATGCATCAACAATGTGAACATCAACAAGAAAAACATGGGAGCCATAGCTCCAATCTGTCACATGATAAATAGCCAGGCCTCAGGCAGCTTAGTTGATAAATGAACTGGACATTGTAGACTGGATTTTTACTTATTTTGCTATTGAATCAAGGATCCCTATTAGCTAATGCCAGAGGTGACTGCTATTCTTCCTGTGGTTGAACACCACATCGTTGTTGGAACTTGTACTTCAAATGAGTTCCGTTTCACTGATGACAAAACTTGTCCCTGCCATTTATTGTCCAGTGAATGGCTCCAAGACCGTGAATCAAGCATGATACTTCATGTTGACAATTCTAGACTGAACTCTACAAAATGATCTTGGGATTGTAAGGCTCATCTGTGCTCAGCGTGGTTTTGAAATATTGAAAGTTAAACATTTTGCATTCCATTCTTCTATATCTAATATATCTTTTTTAACATTACAAGAAAACACAATCTATTTTAAGGTGGACTTTTCCTACAAGCAGAGCTGAGGGATAGCCACCAAGACACCACCTGTCAGATGGACACTAGGTCAATGTGTACTGTGTCTACAAAGATCCAGAATGTCAGAAATACAGTCCGGCTGATGCTAGTCAATCCCCGGGGATTTACTCAATCTAATCCTCGACAGGTTTAGTTTTCAAGCCTTGCGTCTGCTCTTTAAAATGTTTTTACACTCTGGCCCAGCAATAGAACAAAAGCCCATTCTGAATAAATGGAAGGTTAAGTATTGATAATACTTGTGAGATCACTGTTGATTTTAAACCCATGTATAATCAAAGCAGTGGGCCCATAAAATGACATCATCATGAACTCCGCAAGTCTAGGACGACTGAGACAATCTACTTTATTTTTTCTCTCTCTCCGTCCTTTTCTCATTCCCATGGTCTGGGCCATGAGGTGCTATCATCTCCTCACAGTTTATGTGGACCAGCCAAACTCAGCATGTACTGCAGAGCTGGGAGTCTGCTAATGAGCTAATGGCTAGTGCTCTACAGCCGTTTGACTGACATGGCCAATCCGCGAGCTCTGCTTGCCTTTCACCTACTTGTGGCTCTGCTGTACTGCCAAAGCTCCCATTAATTCTCCCCATGGGCTTTTTTTAAGGAATCCGCAGAAAACCATTGAAACGCAACCTAAAACCTCAAATGGGCATGTCAGTGTGGGCTAAGTTTAAACTGGCACAGCGGAGTGTACTTTCCTGCACCTCGGGACCACTGAAGCTGACCTCGACAAGCGGAGACAGGGTTTAAGGGATGTGTTTGCTGATGTGCCTTGGCTGGATGTGTCTACTAGATCACTAACTGTGGGGGAAAGTAGCATTGTCAGGTTGTTGTGGCGGGCTGTGTGGTGAGACTGGTCCACATTGTTTCCCCCCCTCCTAACCGCCGCTGCATCTTTCCAGGGGTCAGGACAGGAAAAGAAATAATCTGTTGAAAAGAAAAAAAGAAGAAATGTTCATCCAAGACTTTATGAAAAACCCATGTCTGGGGACAAATTGTTTAACTGAAATGAGTCTTGGATAGAGGGATTTTGGAGAGAGAAAGAGAACCAGAATTAGCTGACAAAGGAAGTAGTTCTGCGTAGAAAGAGATAAAAATAAAAACAGCAGAGTAAAGCTAAGCCTTTTAATCTTCCTGGTTTGCAAATACAAATAGCAATTCTGGCAATCGTTTAAATTCATCAGTCTAAAACAAAATCATACACCCTGCCAAAATCTATGACACAGATACATCACTCCACTAGAACATTAGTCCAGCAATTTGAAACCCTGCACTCACAAATCACCGTACAAAGCACAACGGGGAACAAAGCAAAACTGACCTTTCAAATGATTAAGCTGAAACATTATCATCATGTTCCCCTGTTTTTTTCTTCCCCTAGATCAGAACAACTGGTTTGCCAGTCCAGGGCTGGCAGGGGCAAAGCGCATCTATGATTTCAGTTCAGAGCTGCCGGGCTGAGGGGCCAAGTTGGCCAGTGCCCATCTGGAGCGGGCCAAATGTCTGCTCCACTCAGGCTCAATGCACAGTGGTGATTACTCCGATGGTGGGGCGGCGGTCATGGTGGTGTGGTTATAAATATAAGCCCCGGTCTGATCCCTCTTGTTCATAAACAGAGGTTTGGAGCTGCTGTGGGAACCAAGCACAAAGGCTTGTGGGCCTCTGAGGGCAACTGAGCTCCACAGCCGCTATACTGCCTAAAGTTTGTCTGGCCAGCTGGTGGTGTCCCTCCAGATGAGGACGACTGGGCAGAGAATGAGGGGATTGAACAACAGAATAGAGGGCTGGTTGGCACAGGGAGAGGGGGTGGCAGATAGAGGAGGGATGGAGCATGGAAGCAGAGAGAGGCCACAGGGCATTGCTTCAAATTGACGGGGAGATTCTGATGCACTGTTAAAAGGCGACGGGGCTCAAGGCTTTTTTCGAGCACAAACTCACTTTGGAGAGATTCAGTAAAGAGCAAAGGGGAAGCGCATGTGTTCTCCTTTCCAAAGAGAATACAGCATCCAGGATTTGTGAACCAGATCAATGTGTGGATTTCCCGTGAAAATAGAGCGAACCAACCGACCCAGCCGGACAGACGTTGGCTGCAATAACAGCGCCACGCTCTCAAATCCCAAACACGAGACATCTCTGAGACTTGAGCTAATTAGTGGTGCTAGGAGCTGAACCAAACTGGTGGCATCCTCCAGTGGGCTAACACTGCCATGTTGCCCACTAATCCCTGCCTGGATCAGCGCACCTCCCCTACCGGTCAGCTGGCTCAGGATGCCCGCTCCACGACCAATCCCATATTAGCATTAGCATCAAGGGTTAGGCTGCTAATGCTGCCAGCTGTGCGCGGCTGCCCCTTCCACGCCAGTCCCTGCTGAACAATGGAGGGGGATGAGGGGATGAGGGATGGGGCGGGGCGGGGTGGGGTGGCATCCCCAGGGGGTAAGCGTGGCTGGAGCGCCCTCTTGTGCCAAGTGGTCCAATCTGTCCTTCAACACGGTGGCGAGAGTCAATAGCCAAAACTAAATAAATAAAAACCTTGCTTGATGAATAAAGGTCTTCAAAGAACTTCAATAATGCTCCAAAGTTATTTTTATTTTCATGTCAGCAATCATATTTTCAGAGGTGACATAACTACATTTTGTGAAAGGTGGTATATCTTCCTTTGAAATGAAACTGTTCATATGCTATGTAGTTTTTTTCTTTTAACCTGTGAGTAAGTAACTATACTGTGATATTTACTGTGCATTGTTTTTTAATGGGTAGGCCCAGTCCTAATCAAAACCTTAATTCTAGAAGTGCCAGTGCATTGCTTTACTCATTGAACTATAAAGCCTGACAAGATACAGTACACTGGTGTAGAGTGCAGCGGAGAAGGGCATGGCTGAGCTGGCGACACTGCTTTCTCACTTAAGCTGATAATTGGCCTTATTGATGTATAAAAGATATCCCACAGAGCCTTGTGAAACACCATTAGCAGGCAGAAGCTGAATTGTTCATGAGCTGCCTCCAAATGAGAAAGAAGGGCAAAAAAAAAAAACCCTGAAGATTAATAAGACTTCCCCTGGAGTGTGATAATAGCATGGCGTGTGTGTGTGCGTGTGTGTGTCTGCAATGTCTGAATGTGTGTTTTCAGACCTCCTTCTGAAGAGTTTCCATTACTAAGAGACATTATTCGGGGAAACTAATCTATTTCAAATCTCAAATTGAGGGGGGAAAAATGCAATGTCATTTAGCACAGAGAAAAGGGTGATGGTCATTATCGTAGGGCCCGTCTCGTTCAACTGGGGCTGCTGAAGCCTAAATGATCACACTTAAAACGCCCCCAGAGCTCCACAAAAATGAGAAACTCACAGCAAATGCACACTAGTGAGGCATTCTGGGAGGCAAATCTTCTGTGCTGAGGAGTCTGTAGTGAGCGATGCGAAAGTAAGTGGCTCTAATAAGGTGGATCTTTGCCTTCGTAGGCTCCTGATGCCCATTAGAAGTCGGCACTGCTCTGACAAAGAGCAGTGGCCACCAAGGACAATAAATACAGTACAGTGGTTATCACAGCAAGGACAACCACAGCCCTGGAACAGAGGCAAGCGTGGAGTGCAGAGTGTAAGTGCTCAATGAAACTTAGTGTAACTAAACCTTTCTAATAAAACAGTGCAGTGTTAATATTAGTATTATAAAAACACCCATAAAATCTAAGGGCTTATCACACTTACCATGTAACTAACATGCTGCACAGTAATATAAGAACCAAGCTGAATTATTAACTTGCATGTCAAGAGTAGTTCTGCCAGTAGCAGCATAGTACATTATATCGAATGTGGATATACTTAAACTTTCTCTACTTTACTTCTCATGTTTTTGAGCAATAGTCTGAAAAAGGAAGTTGAAAGAACCCATTACAAATATTCATGCGTTTGACTGAAAAAGGAAATATTTGAAATATTAAACAGAGAATTGCACACTGTATCTAACGATTCCTGAAGTCTCTGTGTATGTATTCAAATCCAAACCTCATAATTATTCAGAAAGGGGAGCTGAGGAAATTCTGACGGGGGGTTATCAATGAGAAATGACATCTTGTTAAGTTAGGAATTCTCTTTGTGTTAGCAAGGTTTCTCTAGTTAATCTGGCACCTTTCTTGATCTGCACCGAGGTAATTGGAATGCACAGTGAAAATGCCTGCCGTATTGAGCCAGCAGAGAACAATGAAAGAAATGGATATCACACCAGGCGTTAGCTTTCTAATCAATTCTCTAACTCACTGTTCAAAAGTAGGCTTGTACTTTTTTAATGAGGACAGGGGGGGTTGAATCTCCCCGGCTCCACTAGCGCAGTAGATTATAGTTCCAATTAAGAAAACTTTCACTTAGACAGCAAGAAGAGTTATGTCTTTGTTGTGGAAGCCTTGTTTGTTGTTGTTTTTTCCAGACAAAACCCAACAAATGTCTACTAGAACACCTATATCCATCAAACAGTCAGAGGATGTAGCAGAGAGAGAAACAGAGACAGAGAGAGAGAAAGAAAGATCACATCTTAAAGTTTGCCTGTGTGTGTGCTCACGTGGTTTATGTGTGTGTGCACGTTTGTGTGAATCTCTGTGTGTTTATATAAGTGTGTGCACACTCATTTATCTAACTGCGACTAAATGTGTGTAGGCCAGTCATCATATCCCCGTTGCCCTGGCGTTAAGCAGAAGGAGGGGTGAGAGGTCAGGTCAGGGGCAGCCTCGACCTCTCCGTCTCCACGGCACGGTGTCATCCTCTGGGCAAGGCAAACAAACAGGCCTGGCCCCCGGGCAAGGTGGGCTCAGCGGGGCGGCATTGCCAGGTCAGGGTATAGCCTGGGACAGGGCAGGATGGGATGGCAGGCCTCTGATAGATGCTGCTCATTATTTTCACCCCAGAAAACTGGGACAATTACAAACAGAGAGATGCCATGGCAACTGGGGTATGGGGTCACAGGCAGAGGGCTTTTCATCACAGCTAACCCAGCCACATTTGTCAATTCAGCCACACAGGAGCGCACACACATGCACGCAAGCACACGCGTAAACATGCAAAGTTTCTAACACTTGATTGAGCAACAAACTTTGGTGGACGTTGTATCACAACGGTTTGCCAGTTCAGTCTTTGTTTAATAAGCAGAACGTTTTACCCACAAGGCTTTCTGACGACTAGTTAGACACATCAAAATCAGAATGCATCAGAATAATTTTGAATCTGTAAAATGATCATAGGTAAAAAAAAAAATAATAATAATAATAAAATTAATAAATAGGCTATCTTCTCTTAATTAGTCTGACAAGGAAAAAAACATTTTAGATCTTTTTGAAACCCTTTCTGAGTTCTGTTTTTAGTTGTTTTTTTTACCTTTATTACACAGTTCAAAGTCGAGAGACAGGAAAGATTGGGAGATGACTTGCGACAAAGATCCTGGATGGGATTTGAACACAGGATGTCGAGGGTACATGGAATGCGCCTTAGCCATCTATGCCGATAAGAAGCCCCAAAAATATAATATTTCTGAAGCAGAACTTTACCACCTAGTGAAGAACCCTTTTATAATTTATTTTTTTATCCCCATCTTATCTTATCTTCTTACTCCAATATAATTCTGTGTATGTCCAAATTACACCATTCCCAAACATTCAAGTGAACTTCTTATAAACTTATTATTATAACAAGACCTCAAAACCGTTATAAACTGCAAATCCCCAAAAAATAACCAAGTCAAGCAAGTGAAAATTCCCAGTTCCCACTTTTTTGGTGTATTTTTTTCCAATATTACCTGCATATTTTCCCAGGTTGTTTTGTATAATTTAAAGAGACTGTAAGGGAATGAGGGGTGTGTGTCATGGCATCTCTCTGAACTACCTATATTTACCACTGAAAGTGAATTCTTTATGAGAGCACAGATATCAAAGACAGGGGGATCAAAGAGGATTTAATAAGCTACCCACTGTTCTACGAAACCTGAACTTTCATGTAGTGGATTTTCTTTGGTTTCTTCATTTTGGGCTTTGGGCCAAGAATTGACACTAAAGGCAAACATCTGTAGTCACATTGTCATTCTCTATTCCTTTAATTTGTTAGTCTGTAAACCTTTGTAGCAGAGAATGTCCCAGTGGCTGGCAAGTGCTGATTTTTCAAACTGTGTCGGTTTTGTACCCCTCATGAAAGTATCTGCTCTTTTCGCAGCGTACCTCTTTTGGCACATTCCCAAACTGTTTGGTGGTATTAATGGTGTGTGTATGTGTGTGAATATGTAGTATATGCTTGTCTGCAGCCCTAGCAGGCGTGCAAGTCTCTAAAACTAAACATAATTGCTGTTGTAACATTGATTCTTTCATGGGATGTTATGGGTTTGTTTGCTTAACCTCCATGTAATCACACTGGGAACAATACAAAAGAATGTCACTGTCTGCCACTCCAGGCCAGAAATGCAATATGGGTGAGGCTGGCTCATGGCAGAGGCTTGCATCTTGGAGAATTAAAAACAGTGCAAAAAGCAGAAGCCATGATTTAAAATCACCCCTGCATAACCTTTTGAAGTAATAAAAATTATAAAAATAATAGAAGGCTTATGAAAATGTGTTATGGATAAGGTTGTCATTGAAATGGCAGCATTATTATTGAGCAGATAATCAAAGATAATCAGATAATCAAAACATTGTGTTGCCAAACCCTTGCATCTCCACAGTGTCAACTTTTTATGGATTAAAGCTGCACTAAGCAACTCCAACTGGCAGTGAGAGGTAACTGTTTGAAAAATTTGCACTTCAATACCAAGAAATCATGTAAGGTGACACCAGTAAAAAGCACATGGCACTCTCATGCTCAGTACCCAGCAGGTCGGTCACTTTATACCTAAGGATGCCAAAGAGTTTGTGAGAGCAAATATATCTAACATTGGTGAGTCTAGATTTCTCTGGAAGGGGCACTTGCTCACTGCTGTTTAGGGGACAAATTTTGTATTTTGCCCTTAAGTTAAATTTTGCCACTTTCTGTGGGCAAAGATGTGCACATACCTGACACCAGAATTTAATTTCGGCAAGTAGGGCAAATCTACGGGATCTCAATTAGGGGGGGATGGGACGCTCTTCTCTGTTTCAGCCCTACTTTGTGATTTTGGGGGATAACACAACACATTTGATACAGTTCAATGCAATACAGTGTGCTTCACTATAAAAGCAAAATTAAAATGACAAATTATCTTCCAGAGGCTGCTTCCCCAGTTCTGGTTCTATTTGTAGGAACAACCAAAAGGCTTCATGAGCATATCCTTCAAATAATAAGGAACAAGTCCATGAAAATATTTAAAGACCAATAAGAGAATTTTAAAACCAATTCTAAATCGAACAGGTAGTCAGAGCAGAGATTTTAAAATGGGGGTGATATGCACTCTCTTTCTGGTCTTCCACAAAACTGGCAGCAGCATTTTGAAGGCTAAAAAGTTGAGGCTGAGCTATTGACTTTTTGAGTAGACCAGAAAGGAGCACATTACAATAATCTGTACTGCTTGTAATAAAAGTTGTTTTCTGAAATAAAATACTGTACCTTTGAAACATTTCTTAAATGGTAAAAGGTGTTTTGGAGATACTGCTGATGTATTTTTAAAAGCAAGATTCAAATCTAAAGTTACTCCTAAATTTCTTATTTGGTGATTAGTCTAGATTAGAGAGTCTAAGTGAACAGAGATGTTCTGTCTCTGAGCCTCAGTGCCTACTACCAGGATCTTTGTTTTATTTTGTTAAGATGTAGGCTAAAAAGACATCCATAGCTTTCCAACCCCGATACAGTGGAATAAACAGCTCACAGAACTCAAGTCTCCTGATGAAAGTGCTATGTAGATTTGGGTGTCATCAGCACACTGATGGAAATTAATGCTCTGTTTCCTAATCACACTACCCAAAGGCATATACAAATTCAACAAAAGAGGTCCAAGAACGGGCCCCTGAGGGACACTGAATGTTATGTCCACTGGTCAGAGCTGAAGTAGCCTAAACTAACAGAATGTTCTCCTAGTTAGATATGATCTAAACCAATTTAGACAGGCCAATCCACTTGGGGAGTCTATCAAGCTGAATTTCATGATCAACTGTTGTGGCTAATTGCACTAAAATAGAAAGCTTATTAGAATATCTATTGATTCGTTTTCACAAGTGCCGTCTCAGGGATGTGGTGGCCACAGAACCCAGAGTGAAAATTAACTTTTAGATAATCAATTAGCCGCTTGAAGACAACTTTTCAAGTATTTTTCACAGGTAGCTGTGAAATGGGTCCAAGTTGCCAGGAAAAAAACACCCTTTTACCAAAGATAAAAGTAGGATAAAAGTAAAATAAAATCAATAAAATAAAAAAACAGTAACACTTTGGATGATGTTGACTATCCCAGCATGCATTGGGTCGAAGCATCATGAATTTTTCTCAAACACTTCGATGACCATCTAATAAAATCTAACCCTCTGATTAAAACACCATTTAGTAAAAGTTACAAGGTTTTCACCTGACAACAGCTGTAGTCTAAATATTAGACTCTCCCTATATCCCTTCTCTTCCTCCTATACTGAACATGCTGTATGGAATATAGCTATACCGTAGGTGATACACCCTAACTTTTTTTTTCCCCCTTCATCATCTGGGTCCCATGAGGTGTTGGTCCCCTGTGGAGGAACCTCACAAGCCCTTCTGATGTCATCGACTGCTAGGTCTGTGGTGTGTGTATGTGATGCCCTTCTCCCCGGGGGATTAGAGCAGCTCACTGTACTGTTCTGTATGTCAAGTCATAGCTACAGCAGTGCACAGTGCCTCCTGTATTCGTCAATACAAGGGGAATACATTGTATGGATAAAGCATCATGCAATACAGAGGTGCAATACCGCAGAGGAAATTCGCCGAGATGAGCTGCATATGTGATGAATTTAGCATACAAAAGTGCAGCTGAATTTTCAAAGTTGTGCTGAGAAGCCTGCCTGCTGCAAATGTGCGAGCTTCTCCGAGAACTCAAAATCAAAATGTATGGCATGCTTTTAACAAAGGGGCTCAAACGTACACACACACAGACACACACAAACACACATGTAGTGCGTCATCTCCCTCTTCTGTTGCCACAAGCCCAAGATGGGAAGATCAGCTTAGACAGTACAGAGTGGACTGACATTAATGGAGTGTGCCATGCAGTCTCTAAATATCATTCTGTATCTACCTGATTTGAAATGTATCAGGCAATTAAATGGTAGCTGTCTATTGCAGAACACGTGGGAATACTATACTGTAGCCAGCCCGGACAGCTGGCTGGCTGGTTGCATGGATGATTAACATTTAATGTTAATGGTAGGCTTATGTTAAGGGCAATGCACTGGGGTTAAGTAATGATAATAGCAATGTTGGCCACACCACATCTGTAATAATGCTGTCTGCAAAGCATGCTGTGATGATGGTGAAATTACTACTCTCTGCACCGTTTGCTGCACAGTCAGACAAGCAGTTTTATTGTATCAAGCACACACACAGACGTACACACATAAACACAGACACACACTCACAGGCATAGACAGTCACACACACCACACACAGACTTACATACACAGGCACAGGCAAATGGAATTCAATGTTCCTTTTGTCTAAGTCTCTCTCACACTCACTCACACACACACACACACACACACACACACAGATTAAGGGGATTCAGCAATCATAGAAATGAATGAAAAATGAGTGAAATTGATACAATGTCATTGTGTTTTAGGACAATGCCGATTTCAATGTGCATCGCTGAAGTGGTGTCTCCATTCAAGGGGATCAGACGTGGTCTTCATTTACTAAGCTGTGTTTACTGAGACGTTGAAACAACATCATCAATCATTCTTAAAGACTAGTGCTCCGATGGGGAGAATTAGAATGCATTACAGATGTCACGCATCATCAAGCTAAACATCTCATTTCCACCTCGCTGTGTCTGCTCGGTGTCTGGGGCTTGGATCTTGCTCTGTGCGTGGAGTATTTATGTGTGTGTGTGTGTGTGTGTGTGTGTGTGTGTGTTCATGGCCCAATGCTCTTGTGGCCATTCTCCCTGGGGCAAGGTATCCATCACAGTCCAAGCAGTTTTTGACTGGGCCAACTTTGGGCCCTGGAGCCTCCTCTGGTCCTCTACATGTCTCCCTAGGGTCCCTCTATGTCGGGGGATACCACCTGCACCACACATACACACACACGCTGCTGTGACCCTAACACTCCTCTAATGCCCTCATTAGGTAATTAGTCCCAGAGGCAGGTCTAAACTAACATTGCCTATTCCCAAATACCCAGCATGCCCCTTGGGGGTAATGGTGGAGTGCAATACATAGAAACAGACAAAAATGTGACAGTCACATAATATTTTTTTTTTTCTCCTAAAATGCAAAACAGTTTTTCATTGTTTTCCACTGAGCTGCATGCACTTAGGTTCAGTGTGCTTTCTGCCCCATGCAATCTGCTTTGCTTCTCTTTATGGGCATCAATGTTTACATTTGTCTACTTTAGCAGCAGCTCTGTGACCCTCTTTACACCTTGCATTAAAATGCGTTTTGGGTGATCGGATTGCAATCGGATAGTGCTTAGACCACATAGACCACGTGACAGGTGTAAATGCACCCAAGACGCATTGAGGACAGATTGTGATCCGATCGGCCAAACCACCTCTGGAGGTGGTCAGGGACGCATTGTGACCACACTGAACACAAGTGTAAATGCAATTGCGTTTTCAATCCACATACAACAACTACGTGGGTGGAAATACGTAATCGCGCGCGACTTTCGTCTTCAGCATTCCAGTTGTTGAAGACGGCTTCTTCCCCCGCTTCCAAAAGCAAGCATAAGTCCATACAATAGCGCAGCTTCACGGATGGGTATCATCTTTTTTTTTGGACCCGCACACAGGAGAGGAGGATGTGACGTTCAGTTGTTTGAGCTGGACAGAGCGATCGGATCTCAATGGGATCTCAATGTGGACACTAGAGACACATATTAATACCAGGTGTAAATGTAATCAGGGTAAATCATATCTAGATACAATCTGGATACGAGATGCATTTTAATGCAAGGTGTAAAGGGGGCCTGAGTCAATGATAGCTGTCGGTGCAACACATCTTGCATGCAATCAGAATGCTGCATCTGAACGTGGTCTAACAGCAATCAAAAGAGTCTATTTTTAACTAGTTTGCGTTTATTTTTGTTTTATTTCTATTTTGCAGGTAACTAAGTATAAACTGTCTGTATGTATTCAGGGTGCTATTTTTTGCAAACCAATTCTGTGATAAATATCACATTGAAAACACTTATTTTAGTTCTCAACTCTAGTAGACTATATAATAGTGGTCATTTGATAGTTTTGTATCTTGTTTCACAACAGCATAAATGTATATGTTTAAATTTAACACGCATGTTTCTTTCCTTCTGCAGTTCGGTGTGGAATACACACTGAAATGCAAATCTGACAGCACAGCTTCTCAAGCCAGACTACACTATCTTGCAAGTGCATCACTGCTTAAGAAACTGTCTAAAGAAGATAGTCTGTCTCTTGACACTGCATAAATGTGTTCATCAACATGAAACCAATGATCACATGACCCAAGCCAGCAATTCCAAATCAGTAGCTTAGTACTTTTCTTAGCTGAGATTCTGAAAGGCCCAGAGAGCATTGTGGGAATAAATATTAGAAAGATATGAATGTTCAGAGTATGAATGAGTCTGAGTCTATGTTTTTGTGTGTGTGTGTGTGTGTGTGTGTGTGTGTGTGTGTGTGCACTTGTGTGCCTGCTTGCATGCATATGTGTGGTCGGGTGGTACAAGTGGCTTGGCTATCCCTATCCCTCTATCTTTAATCATTCATTCTGTATTCTTCCCAGCCTGTTGGGTCACCAACAACAATGAGTTGCGGAGACCCACCGCAAGCGCCTCTCCAGGAATATTAAAGTCAGCGGCTTTGCTGTCATAATTAACTATGAAATATTGATGCCTATAACTTCTTCTGTGGTCCTGTGAGCATGCCTTAAAGAGACACTTGGCAAAGAGGAAACTGTGTGTCTCTGTGAGCCTGTGAACCTGAGTCACCGATGAATAATTGACAGCAACATAATTAGCTCACCGCTCTATTGTGTTAGCACGCTTCCCACACAGCCAAGAAGCATGTTATGCTATGAAAACACGCAAAAACACAGAGGCAGAGAGATCTCCGAAGATATATAATTGAAATGTATTAGAAAAATGCCATTTTAACATCATGTTGAATGTACTGCACTGAAATACAACGGTAAAATAATTATGATAACATGTGAGGTATAGTCATTTGAACTTATCCCTATCCTCAGACACAGCAGGAAGGACTGCTACTGCTGCCCAGTGTGTGTTCCTATGAGCTGAAGTGAATGAGGCTGATGCCTTTAGCTCCTTCATCTATATTCATTGCCCTCCTCTGTGCCCTCCTCAAAGCTAAACTGCTGTTATCAGGTTTGTGGTTAACTGGTCAAGGCAGTGCTGATCGTTAAGCCTCACACAATGCAGTGACTCACAGACACAATCATTACGTAGCACACACACTTACTTGGAAACACTCACTCAGAAAATGTGTACCCTTGTAATCAAATGAATAAAAAGTGCAAGCATTTGTGGAGACTCACTCACACATGCACAAACACACACGCTCACTCATTCTCACACAAACACCTGCATATAGTATATACTGTATACACAACTCCATCACTACATTATCCTCTGTTGGTATTGATGATACTGGGACAGCGATAGCTAAACTGGCCCAAGACACAATGCATATTTAATGATCCATGTTATGAATGGAGGTGACCCCATCTGACCTCTACTAAGGCTGCAGCACATAAACACACATTGCCTTTCCAGCGTTATGGTTAGGGTTAGGTCAATCTTCATCAAGCCTGTTCTCTTGGAACCTCCCACTTGAGAGAAAGACAGTCCCAGCTCCATGATGACTGCTTTACAACCTTAATGAACCTAAGCTGAAAGAGGGGTTTTAAACATAATTTGTCCAGAGAATTTTTTGCTGTTTTTACCTTGTTTGCATTCATACACACATTCATACTTAGGCGAAGTCCAGCTGAACCTTAGTTTTCTAATGTTGGCCGAGAGACGTATTGTGAGCAAAGGGCAGCCTGATACTAGTTAATTGAAGGAGAGACAAATGTTCCCAGCCAGTCCTGGGAGTCAAACTGGTCACCTTCCAGTCACAAGTCAGCTCCTCTAACCTTTAGGTTACTGCTGTAATGACTGTACTTTGTTCATGCCGAGCTTACACAGATTTGCCACGTCACTGTCATAACCATTCTCACCGTAAAGAATGGCTGCCTGAATGCTATTGTTACGATAAAAAAAAAATAAAAAAATTAACCCCAGTATATACAGTATTTGTCCAGTTTTATTGTTGTTATTTCTTAATGATACTAGCCTATGTGTAAGTAATGCATAATTTAACATCAATGTATCATTTTCACGTTAATTTTGATCATTGGTAAAATTGCTGTAAACAAATGAGACCATCGGCAAGAAAATTGGCAGCCCCTACCAGCCTCTACCAGCCTCTACACTGCATTTTACATTGTGTCCCACCAGGTTGGATTTGGTATGAAATCTGCTGGATGGCTTTACGGCCCAACCAAGAATGGGGGACTTCCAGCACAAACAGAAATAAAGCTTTTAGAGTTTCTCACAAAGGCAGATGGCAATGGCAATGGCATTCACTGGTATTCACTGTTATCAAGAGCTGTTATTGGCTCTTCTTGCTCTTCAAAACAAATGCACAAGCAACGCCAGGGAGGGAGAAGGGGGACATGTAGAAATATCTTTGTGACACAAAGCAACAGGGCTTATGGGAAATGTGTAAATTTTGAGAAACACTAGCACTAACAATATCACTAGCATGAAATAAAGGCTGGCAATTGGTTCCACCATGGTCTCATTTGTCTACGGTAATCATACCAAGGTATCACAATTAATATTATAAAGAGATATTGATGCTTCAAAATGCTCGTAGCGCCTTAAATTATTACAGCTCTTCTTGGTGCAGCATCACCTGAAAGATAACATGACTACTCAAATAATGAGAGCTAGAACCGCCTAGTACTCTGTGACAGGAATTTGTGAAATACCACGAGTCACTCACTGGAAGCCGGCAAACCCAAAGCTAATTGAGGCCTGTCTGCTCAATACCATCCTCATGCCATGGAATAAAATAATCCCTCTCATCTGCTGGGACTTGTTAACAAAGCTGTCAGCCTGCCGCCACAAGCAAACAGGCCTCAGTCAGACCCTCTCTCCGACAGCAGAGAAGGAGGAGACACTGTGTACTCCTTTAAACAGTAGCAATACCCCCCCGCACAACACTCGCGCACACACACACACACCCCACTTCCCTCTCTTTCTCTCTCCTGTCGACTAAATGTCAACTCCCCTGACATACAGTCTTGTTTGCAGCCAATGATTACCTCATAGCTAATTAATCCTGATTCAATCAATGAGAACTGTTCAGAGATTGCGTGTATGTGTGTTAGCGTGTGCCTGTATATATGTGTGTGTGTGTGAGTGTGTGCGCGTGCGCATGAGTGATCAGAGGGGAGGGCCAGTAGGTTGGATGATGATGGATGGCACTCAGTGAGAGGCCTGTTCTAATCAGTGGGACCTTTTCCCCATGGTGGAGGAGGTGGCAGCAGAGAGGAGGGGGGAGGCTGATTGACAGGGTGTGGGGGGGTGGGGGGTAGTGGAGGAGGGGGAGGGCTCTGTTCCCTTGATTCTCTGAGTCTATAGAGGACATCGGCAGATGGGGAAAGCTCAAAGAGTAGATGGAGAAAGAGAGAAGGAGAGTAATAATATATCATTCTAAGATCTGTGAGAGAGAGAAGATAAAGAGAGATGAAGAGAGAGATAATTGGCACGTCATATAAATCAGGGAAATGGCAAGAAGAGAGAGTCTGTAAGAGAGATAATCAACCACTCTCAGAAATATAAGAGAGAGAAATAGTCACAGTGAACACCCAAAATATGAATACATGCACACCCACCTACACACACGCACGCACGCACGCCCGCACGCACACACACACACAGACACACAGCTGTTAAAAAATTAAATGTAAACTGCTGTTTTATCATGTTGAAATTTTAAATTTGTATTTTTAGTGTACCGCTTTGATAATATTGTTTCTGTTTAACAGCAAGCCAATAAAAATAATTGAAACTCTAGAAAATGAAATTGAGAAGAACAAGAAAGAAAGAGAGAGAGAGAGTGAGAGAGATGAAGCAGTAGGTTCGACTAACAACTGTCGGATGCACGTTCTTTGCTCTTTGATAAACGTCACAGAGAGTCAAACAGATGGGGCGAGGCTTCGTTACCCCTCTATTTCCCCATCCCTCCTAAGAGACCATGTGTCACAGAGTTAGCGTTACTTTGGCACGCATACTAAAGACAAGCTCTGTCTAATAGCGGCTCTTTTTATAGTCTCCTCTCTGCGCTGCACCAAACCACAGGAGGGTTTGGCATACATCTTATATCAAACAACACTAAGGCCAGGAGAATTAAAAAAGAAAACATGTTTGTTGTCTCCCTTCCTCTGTTCATTAGCAGAACTCGAGGAATTGTCCCCAGGTAGCCTCTTTTTGGTTGTTTTCTGGAGTGACTTGTGAGAAGTTCTACCAATGGCATGTTTAAAAGATCATTTGTAGATATTCAGCACAAACAAACCAGCCTAATTTAAAATGTTAAGGCATACTTTATTCTTGGGGCTTGTTTGCATTCGAGTAAACATGGTGGCGTAAACATGTTATAAATATATGAGCGCTCTTATTAATCTGGGACTTTCTAAGATAATAATTAAAAGTAATTAGTTAACAAGCATTAATAAGTGAGGAAAAAGCTGTCGCCTTGCCTCTTTTCAGATGACATTGAGAGGGGGGATAAAAGCCTGACCCAGATAAGAAAAAATTAAAACCTCTGACCAACTCATCTCTGAGCAATGGACTTGGCACATGGTACGCAGATATGTATGGTATCTGTCTTGGGTTTGAAATATTAAGCATTTATCAGCCATGGTGGCAACAGAAACATGTTGCAAATTTTAGCAAATAATTATCATGATTTAATGTAAAACATTAAAATGTAAAACACAGTGCTATTGATTGGACGTGATTTAAGGTGATACAATGCATGTTATGGTTGCCTCTATAATGTTCATTTAGCATTAGGAGTGGGTGTCAAAACTTTGCTGATGGTTGGGATGATTATGTGTGCCTTAACTGCAGGAGGATTAATTATCCTAATTTTCTCTAGGATGTCCAAACCTTATGAAAAAAAAGTTTATGTTGATGGTTCTATTCATGTTTCAAGGCCACCGTTTCAATTACAGTTTTAAACTTTAAAAAGCTGAGCTGTCATTGTGCTTTTCTCCTAGTGCAGGGTAATACTGTATAAACTTGTGACTAAATTCGTGAGACTTGACTTGGATTTGCATTAAGTGACTTACGAGCATCTCTGATGTGATCACTCCATTCATTACACACAGTAAGTCAATTCTTTCTCTGTCATTCTCATTGATTGTCATTGAAGTCATCCGCTGAAGGCATGATGCCACACAGAGTAACAGCAGAGTTCCAGGGCCTCTGAAAAACCTGTTTGAATGTGTGTGTGTGTGTGTGTGTGTGTGTGTGTGTGTGTGTGTGCGTGTGTGTGTGCGTGTGTCTGTCTGTGTGTGTGTGAACGTGACGCAGAATGGTTGTGTATGTGCGTGTGGCGTCGCAGGGATCAAAGGCAGCGACACACGCTGCCAATGAGCATCAGACTGCCGCAATTACCAGAGTCATTAGGTAAGAGAAGAGAAGAAGAACGCTGGTAGTTGCTCAACGCCCCTTGTACTCCCTTCTACTCCCTCTGGAACTGGAGCTGGAGGTGGCTGATTATACACACACACACACACACACACACACATACAGTATACATTCTCTCTCTCATGCAAATGCACACGGAGACTCACGCACACATGCAAGCACGCTGACACACACACAGACACAGTCACATTAGGAGAGCTGCACAGGTGGTGCCTCGCATGAGGTCTGCACTCCACATCAAAAGGACACCTCTGACATCTCAGATCGCTCACAAATGATGATGCACAGGGATCTTTTGCCACTACAAAGGCAGAACAAAAGAACTGACATGAAAGAGAAGTCAATAAACATAAGGCGTTTAATAAAACATTTTTCTGCTGAATTCACTACAAAGGTTTTCACTGTTTTTCTCTCACACGACACAACAAAAAGAAAAAGAGATAGAATCAACTGTTGAGTCACATGATTGACTGAGAAGAGTGGCAACAATCCAGCGTTTTTCTGCGTTGGATGGGCCGGCCCCGGTGATACAGTGTGCAATCTAGCCGTCACGAGAGAAGGGGACAAAGACAAAGGGAGCGTGAAAACGTGAGGGAAAGTAGAGGCAGTGGTGCCGTTTCAGGAAAAAGAGGGCGTGTGTGTGAGTTTTGTGGTTGACACACAAACACACACACGTCACATGTACTGTGCACTCCTTTGTTTACTCACACAGGCATGCACACACATAGAGATACACTCTCATAAGTCACACAGAAAGTGCCTCTCGCAATAGAATACTGTCCACACAGACACACACACACTGACAAATGACACAGCATATGCTCAGTGCAAAGACAAGCTGCATACAAACTCACAAGCTGTACAGAAAATACGGCCATTGCAAAGGCATCTGACATAATGTACACACACACACACACACACACACACACGGCAGCTGCACAGAGAGCGTGTGCCCAGTGCGGAGGCGGGTGAGTCAGTAGGAGCGGTGGCTTACAGATGTTCAGTGTCCCACAGCAGTTGTTGGAGCTACAGTGAAGTGTCAGCCCAGGAGGACGGAGAGCCGAGGCACAGCGGCATAGAAACAGAATGGAACATGAGGTCACACTCAAAGCCTCGCAGCCGACGGCACCTCACACCGCTGGCGCTGCCAACAGCATGTGAATAAACATCAAGCCAACACAAGTCCGGGGGGGGAATGGCCAGATGATGATTTATATGAATTTCATGATTTTCAGGTACCGGGGCTGTTTTAAATCAATAATTCTCAGCAAAGCTTAATAAGTCAGGACTAAGGGAATTAACTTAACTAGTGTAAAATGACCCAAATGGGAAAAAGGGGGTAACACAGTGGTAGCTAGTTGAAGTCCCTTCATGCCTTTATCCTGCATCTGTCCTACATTAGTACTGCAGAAAATTGTTTCTTGAATGTTATATACTAGAACCTAATTAGTGTACTGTAAGGCAAATTCTAGTGTCTCCAAAAACCAGACGGCAGCATCTGTACATCCGTCCTGTACATCCGTCCTTTCACATCTCACTTTTTATTCAGTATTGAGTGACATCTATTTTTTTAGACGTCTTTTGTTAAATGTGATTTACAGAGGTCGCAATTAAAAAAAAAAAAACTAGCCAATCATGCATCTATTTTGCAACTACCCTCCAATAGTACAGCAGTCTATAGGCTACTTTCTCAGATATTGCAGATAGAACTGAATTGGCATTTTTTAAACACACACTGCCAGAGTAGTTTTTGCATCTTCTATCTGCTTAAAAAGGGAACGAAATGTGAATTTTCCAAACCATTCCGGACCAAGAGCAACAGTGCAGCAGTAAAATACGACACTTCCACAATGGCTAGACCTGCATGAATAAAATTGACTTGACTTGATATCTAGCCTCCGCTATAAATCATCACCGTTTGTGCGAGAGAGCAGAGTGACAGCAGAATTGCTCATAACTAAATGGGTGGGAGGAAGCTGCATAAACGGTAGTTAACTTTACTCATTGCTTTTCCAGGTGGTCTGTGCCGAGGTGAAAATGGCTACGGTCATGGGTCAATCAGTCCCCTTTTCTTCTCTTTGATGTGGCACTGTAAAATGCCTGTTGGCCTTTAGACACCTCTCAAAGCCCTTCCTGTGGGAGAGACCCCTAACCTGGCCACGTCAAAGCCTTCGACCGCCCAGTCCCACGCTGGATTTGGCCTGAGATGCCCAACCCTGACGGCAAGAAGTATCCTGAAGACAAACCCAGATGAGGTGAACCACTGATTTCCTCTGTGTTTCAACACTCTGTGTACTATTTCAAATAGGTGATGCAATATTATTAGGCTACCCTTGAAGCAGTTATATTTGATGCTTAAGATAACTGATCTTGTTCCTTTTTTTTCTTATTTCAAACATTCAAGTGGGTGTTCGTGCTTGTTTTTAATGTTTGTGTGTGTGAATGGATCGGTCTAAGTGTGTGTGTGTGTGTGTGTGTGGGTGTGTGTGTGCCAGTGTGTGTCTAAGCAGACCGAAGGATCACATGCACACAGCAGTGTAACATGAATATTCTGCTTTGCGGCTGGCTGCTGTGGTCTCCCTCGGTATGGGGAGCCGTGTAGCAGGAGTTGGGGGGTGGGGGTGCGGTGGTGAGGGGGTAGGCTCTCTAATGGGCTACCCAGGGACCTAACGCCACTCTCCGGAGACACATGGGCTCCATACATCCCAGCCCACAGCCTTTGTCAAAATGCACACTTCCTCAGATATTCCTTTTCAATTCCATTAACTCCAATCGCAGATCCGCACCCAATTAGGCTAAGCAGGCCAACTTCATAGGAACTGCGCAAGACACCCGCCATGAGAAAGTTTTGATATGGAGTGTGCAGGGGCGTGTGTTTGTGTGCGTGTGTGTGTGTGTTTGCTTGTGACTATGTGGCGCTGATGCTGACTTCTGCATTGTGGTAAAACAGACTGTGCAGACTAAACAAATCAGAATCACTCTCCTGGTCCCTCAGACATACTAGATATGCCCATTGGTGGTAAGAGATGATTCACATAATTATTCCCTCAGGATGATACCACAGAGCTTTGATAAGTAGTAACTATGTAAATGAACAGATAAATATGAAAGTAATGTCTCACCAAAAGAAGTGGCTACATGCAGGAGTTTGGATTCCTAGTATGGAGAGGAGTCAGGATGTCCCGACTTCTCCATACTATATCTTTGTATGAGGAGAGATGAAGATGACATGGAAAAATGAGGAAATACATGCTGTATTTACAATAATTGTGTCAATCTGTGCATGTGTGTGTGTGTGTGTGTGTATGTGTGTGTATGTGTGCATGTCTGTCAGTATGTGCACGTATCAGTGTTTATATGTGTGTCACCTGTCTCCATTGCCGCCGTGGAAAGCAGTGTGCCTTCTGCCCCCCTTAATCAGTGCAGCACAATGGCGAGGCTAAAGCCGCCTTATCTCCACACAATCAGATTAGAGAGGATTGCTGCTCTGCTAAGCACCACAAAGTAAAACCCGCCCCGGATCAAGATGATTTGATTAATAATTCCTGATCATATTATCCTTTAAGCAGCATAAATTGTTTTATTTTTATTTATTTATTTCCCTTTTGTTTCTCCTTTTTTTTCCACAGTTCCTGAGGCTAAACTGAGAGATTGAGAGATTACCTTCTCCACTTCAGCTCGCCTCCCTCCCCTCCTCCTCCCTCCTGCTCTCTCTCCTGCCTCAATTCATTCCTCTCCCTCAGTTCGTTGTTAGTTCCACCATTGACCAGATGGGGGTGCCGTGCCCTGCTGCACACAGCGGGGGCCTCCTCCACACCTAATCTCATCAAAATAAACATGCCAGCAGTTGTCAGCTTCTCCGGCAGCGAGGGGCGGAAAGGGGGGGTGCTATAGAAACAGGTCAGGCTAATCATGCATATAATTGCATTTTGACATTTGGGGCTACTGGGACCAGACCTTTGGATATCAGGTTATCCTGGAAGCACTTAAGTGATTAACAAATGAAAATGCAGCTCTGAAACTTAATTAGATAAGATATTACGCCTCGTCCACGCCTAGGGGGTGGGGTTTTAAGGCGGCCGTTGCGGGGTGGGGGGGCGTTTAATGGACCACTGGTGCCCTTAGTTAAATCAGGAAACGTCAAGAGGTGTGGAGAGAGGGGTTTTCATATCTCAAAGGAGGCACATCACCGTACAAATAGTTTGTTTCCAAAATGCAACATTTCCATTTTGGGAATACAGTGGTACTGAGACAAATCCCTGTACATTAACTGCAGTTGGCGATTAAAGTGTTTCTGATTTATAGTCTCCAGACCATGATTGTGACCCAGGTTGCAATCATTATTAAATGGCAAGAAAGTGAGAGCACTTCATCATTAGCTTGCTTCAACTTCCTTGTTTGCTCTTAGGAATAATTAGGAATATTACCCCTCCCTGGTGGCACAGTTAAGAAAAAGAAACATTTATCCTCCATTTTCATCAAAAAGCCCCTTTGGGCAGTGACGAGCCTCCTTTCTCTGCTTCTCTCTCTCTCTCTCTCTCTCTCTCCCTCCCTCTCAGCCAAAACTAAATGGTTCACATTAGAGAGGTGTAAACAGCCGTGGGTTACCACCACACCACTCAGCAAAATCACAAAGATGAAGAGACCCGAGGAGTCACATTGTTCTGCTGGGCTGTAGGAATTAGATTCACATTAATTGACATTCCACTTATTGGTAGAGCCTGATCTACTGTTCAATCAGAACAGTGTGGGTAAGACAGTATTAGATAACAACCTATAGGACAGGTTCACTTTACAAAACTGGGACAGTGGTGTTGACATAATGCGGAATGAACTGGTTTTGAACTCCGCAAATCTCTAGGCACTGCATAGCCTTGTCTTCCCTCTTGTGAGTAATACCATTGTTGTTGTGGAGAAACTGTGAGTTTGGTGTTTCTCTTTTTCTTTTCTAAAACTGACTACATGGTCATTTATTTGTTGAGTGAATTTTATGAACCATGCGTCCTTGAAATCTGTTAGAACCCCAAAGTATAATTTGAAAAATACACTGGTGTCCAAGAGAAGTGTTCTTTGCTTCATCTCTGAAAAAAGCTACTTTTTGTATTTATGTGGGATTTTTTGTTAGACAGCAAAAACATTAGTTACCAAATCTAAGATGTAGGACTGTATTGTCAGTAGGTAGGCGGTGTACTCCTTACAGTATGACCCAAATGGAGTTCTCACCGGCCACTACCTGGTTCTCTGCTCAACACTCATCCTATCCCCATGTTGAGCACCAGCTCTTGAACACGATTAGCTACTTTTCCACTTTATTAATTCATAGGCTAACTTATGCCCCTGAACATAAGGCCACCATCCATCTCTTCAGTTCTTACTCTAGCCTATCTTCACTGCTTTTGTCCCTCCCCATTTCACTGATGATTCCTGTTTCCATGTCCTGCTTCTGCTCCAGCAGGCTCGGTCAACCCGCACCATGGGGCCCACTCCTCCATCCATAACAATGAGTCCCACTGCACTGCTGCACCAGGAGGCCCTATTTCCTACTTGACTCCTCATGTCTTCCATTTAAACCAGTATTATCCTCGCTGTTCAAATGAAATGACAAACAAATGAAATGATTGTAAAAACTTTTTTTTTTAGAGATTAGACATATGAAGGTACCTAGCTATCAAGACAGCAAAGTCAACCACAAAGTGTTTCCTTTTGATATGTTTTACAGTGCTAAAAAACTATCAAATGGACTGTTACAACTGATGCTGTGATAATTGATAACTTTTTAGGTTTGACTGTTTGAGGCTGTGTTTGCCCTGTGGGTGTGTATTAGAGAGCAGCGCTACCAGCAAACTGCAGTAATGTTAAGCTCTACAGTGAAATAAATTATGAAATTTTGAACACAATCCATCGATGATGGCAAAAACTAGGAAAATAAGGCCCAGGTTGAAAACAGCCAGAAAGGTTGCATGGTGCACATGTGCCATGAGGAATGCTTTCACGATATTGTTTTATAAACACTATCCCTTGGCATTACAGCACAAGGGGATCCTACTGATGCTTTTGCATCCAGAGGACCTGGGCCCCTGGGGGCGGGGATAAGATACAAGTGACAAGACAGCATGTTATCGTGCCCACAAAGTACACTAGCACACTACGCACTGGTCAAATCCATTAATCCCAGCATCAAACATCAGGTCCATTGCAAGAGTATCAGTCCATCTACCCCGTTCGGAAAGCATGACATCTATAAAACAAAGTTGCATGCAGAAAGTTGTGTCACCGCATGACACCACCGGGCAGATTTTGACAAAACTTTGGGAGATGATGCATCTCAAAAATTACACTGACTCAAGGAGGGGCGCTACAATTACAGTTCAAAAGTTACAATTTATTGGCCCAGAGGGGTACTCCATCACTTGACATGTTTACTGTTGCTTTGTTTATCTCTGTTCGGATGGTCTTTTTTTTTTTTTAATTAATAGATTTAATAGACCTTAAATCCTGAATGGTGCGCATTGTGTGTTATTTGCTGTGATGACTGAATGACATCATTCAGGGGGCTTGGTGTGCTTTATGAATATAAGTTATAGCTTAGCTTAAAGGATAAATATTTCATACACTACACACAATATGAAAACCCTAACCCCATAAGCATCAGCAGCAGTGGATGTGATGCGGACATGTGAGTCCTAGGACTGTCGTCGCCCTCCACCCTGTCCCCTCCAGAGCTCATCATCAGCACAAAGGCTGTGATGAAGACATGGCTCCCGACAAACGTCCTGGACCATGTCTGTGTTTGTGCCCCTGTTTCACGGGACAACAAGAGCCGTCAGTCAGAGGGTAGGCGGGGGGGAGACGATGGGGAGGTGGGGTCGAGGGGGGGTGGGAGGGTGGACGAGGGGAGACGGGGCCTCAGCTGTCAGCTCCTTGCACTCACATATGGCTCGGTGTCCTAGCAGCACTATGTTAAATGACAGAGAGCCCTCCTCCTCCTCCATCATCATACACAGACACACACACCTTTACACACCTCTGTCTGTCTGTAGGCCCGCACACATGTAGACACATGCACACACACACAGACGCGCGTGCATGCACACACACGCATATATGCAGAAACACACAGACGCACAACACAACCACACACCTATATATACACACAAACATGCACACACAAACGCACAAAGCACATTCTTAGGCAGGCATCCTCATCTCCTGCATTTTGCATAGGTGACACTTTTCATTATTCAAAGCTTCTTTCTGGGGATGTGGCGTGCGCATCGAGAGGCGACATGCACTCTCTCCAAACAAGGTACACCTTAATTATGCATGCTCAGACTACAGGCATTGCATTTTGGTGTGTGTGTGTGTGTGTGTGTGTGTGTGTGTGTAAGCATGTGTGTGTAATTCTGTGTTTATGTGTCTGTATGTGTGTATTTATGTGTGTGTGTCGGTGTGTGTAAGTGTCTATACCTGTGTGTGTCTGTGTGTATGCATATGTCTGTGTGTACATACTCAGAATCTCTCTGTGTATATCTGCATATGGGCATCCTTTATGTCAAATATAATAAGTCTGTGTATGTCTTCAGATGTACATCTATGATAGAAACGTTGCAGTTAAAATTCTCCACAAATTTTATCTGCATATTCTTTGCAGATAAAAAGCCACAGTACATCCTGGCAGTCAATTCAATAGCGCTACAGTATGTGGCGTGTGCAATAAGCTAGAGAAAGCCGGAGTCGACGTTAGCTAAGCGGATTCAGTGTGAACAGATGAGATGCGGTGTGTCATAAAAGGCTCCCGCCTGACCCACCCCTCGTCAAAGCCAACTTTCGCTGCACGCTCTCCACAAAACATATCCGCATTGTTGTTGTTTGCTTAGTCTATTTATCCGCCTGACGGGGCTTCAAACTCGCACGTCTCTCCCCGAAGAGACAGCGGTGATGAAACAATTAAAAAGATGGCGGCTCCCGTCGTTCACTCAGAGTTACGTCTCGCCGTGAAACACACAAGTAGGCTTTCATTTAGGAGATTACACCAGATTAAAATTCCCTGATGTTGGGGAGTGCACGCTCTTTTAGAACAGGCCCCCGCTTTGAGTGTCGACACAACGGCGCATTAGAACAGTGAGCATCACATTAACCGGCAGCACCGGCAGCTCAGAGGTGCAGCAAGACAGGGATTTTCAGCTTGATTGGGTTTTCATCTTGGAGTAAAGAGATGAATTATTTATTTTCAGACTTGAATGTGTGTGTGTGTGTGAGAGTGTATGTCAGTGTCTGTGTGTGTGTGTGTGTGTGTGGGTGTGTGTGTTTGTGATGCCTGAAAAAGCCAAGCCAAGGTAAATACTTTAAAGCATTCTACCTTTCTCTTGATGCAGAAAAACAACAAGCTTCAGGGTCAGAGTGCAACGTTCCCAAAAGTGAAATTCCAGCAATTATTCACGGGAGATCCACAGCGGGTGCTCGGGGCAACATGTCCGCGCCCTTGAGTGGGCAGAGGAGACTGACAGCCCCATTATAAAACGGCCCGCGTGACAGATAAATATTTCAGACGCAAATAAATAAAGGATGCCCGGCGTTTTCCCTCTGAATGACTTTTCACAGCCGAATGCCCACGGCCGCTCGCCCCGGGATCTCCTGACGGCACCCTTCACCCCCCTGCACCACCTCCCCTGCTACCACCCCACCACCCATTCCACCTCCGGCTCCCTTCGACACCCCAAAACAGGCCGACCCCCCCCACCCCTTAAGTTGGCCCCCCACCCAACCACCCTCTTCCCCTGCACATCTCCCGGGGGGCCGACCGCCCCTGGCAGCGGCATGCAGGTAAGGCGCTGCTCCTCCATTTCTGGGTACAAAGAAGCAATTAATCTACGTGTCTGGGACAGGGTGTCTAGGAAGGCCTCTCCATTGTGTCTGTGGATCTCTCTCTGTCGAGCTGGCTCAGAGAACAGCCAGGGCCCATTGTTACCCAGTAATTACTGTAATGTGTGGAATACATGTCGAATTGTAATGACTTTCTTCTTTTTTCTTTTCTTTTTTTTGGCTAACGCTACCTATGAGGTGATTACGAAAGGGGGGCGGGCGGGCTCTCGCGGGATATGTTAAAAATAATAGATTTCATTTAATAGTAGATTAAGTCTGTTAAATGTCTTTGGCTGTAATAGGCATGGCTAAGCGTCTCCTCTGCCCTTCCCAATACTTTCTTATGGATTACCTCGCTCCACTTTATTAGGGCGGCTTGCCATCCCAGAGGAGCGCGGTGTGATAATTCAATTAGAAAATTATGGGATGTTCCTGTGGTTACCATCTAGGAGAGGCCAGATGGGATTCTTCCAGCTACCTTCTCCCATGCCTCCCAGCAAAGTGATGAAGAGAGATTGGGGGAGAGAGAAAGACAAAGCAGAAGAGAGGGAGAGAGTGTCCCAGTAGTTTCAGCGGCTTCCCTCTAAGGTATACGCTGGGAAAGATAGTAGAAAAGCATAAGATGAGAGATCAGAATCAGCGAAAGAGGAATCTTAGATCACCTTTCTCAAAATGTAGAATAGTATCCTTTGTCAAGACTACATTTGTGCCCAGACAGTTGAAATCCCAGCTATGAATACTGCTGAGTATGAATGTCTATTTCTCCAGTGGGAGCCATATATGAAAAGAAAAACATGTAAATATCAGCATTGACAAGCACTGTAGTTTAGGTATTGGACAAGTACTGTATCTGGCTAGAATGCAATCATCCTGACAGGTTTGGCTGTGTTGGACTGGTCTGTATGTTTCTACTGTATGTACGGTAGATTGGATATCAGGCTTTTTCTTTGATGTCCTGCTGGGCGGCACAGAGAAAGCAACTCTTCTACCAATGGGACTATTAGACCAGACAAGTTGAAACCCTGAGAACACAAGATCTTTCTCACTGTCTTTCTTTCTTTCTTTCTTTCTTTCTGTCTCTCTCTCTTTCTTTCTGTTTCCCTCTCTCTGTTCCCCAATATCTCTCTTTCCCCGTCTCCCTAACAAAAACCGTGTTGAGCGGTGTTAGCATTGAGATAAAAAGAACACTAAAATATTAATGGAGGTGTGCTTTGTTCTGGCGAGCCCAGAGACGTAGAGACGCAGTTCTTCCGACTGGTAGAAGCCAGGTCTGATTCATTAGCTGGGGTGTCTGTGTGAGGAAGTCCACAGAGGGCTGCCACATCCACTGAGAATGCTAGGTAGGCCAGCCCCCCCCTCCCCCCAATCAAGCCCTCCCGCTCTCTCTCTCTCTCCCCTCTTTCCCCTTTACTCTCTCCATCATTATCCCCCACCTCCTCATTCTCTCCAATTCTTTCTCCCCCAACTCTCTCGAAACCTCCCTTCACTGTCTTGTGAATTCTTCTCGTATGATCCTCTCATCCTCCTCCTCCTCCTCCCCTGTGCTAAGGTCCCTTGTACCCCCACTCCGCCTCCCCCACCCCACCCCACGATGCATGGTGTTTGTTCTTGCTAATGCATCTCAAGATGTGGGGCTAAGAGGAAAAAAAAACCAAAAAAACATGTCTTCCCGCTCCACTCGACACTAGATCTTGGGGTAAACAAGCCAGGGACCTGAGAGCTAGGATCTGGTGCTACACTTTACCCTCAGCGACTGCCTTTGTGAGGTAAAATACTACGTATTCAGACAAATGTTTGAATTATGCCGGGCTGCGCCGGGGACGACTGTACCACAGGGAGAGTCCAGCCTCTTTCTCTCTCTCTTCTTTACTGTACCTCGTTTTCCCTGGGAGAGAGCGATGATCAAACCATACTGAGTGGACGCAGTCCCTCCACAAACTGGAATGGGAAATCCTAGAGAGAGTACCAACAAACAGAGAGAGAGATGGAAATGATACACTCTTCCAAAACTCCTTTCTTCCACAATCCCTTAAAAAGATGAGCTGCTTCCCCAGTGACTAGGGAATAGCTCATTGGGATGGTCTAAGAACAAGATTGAGGATTTCTGGGATATGTTTTATCTTTGTTATGCTCTCATTGAACCCCCCAAAAAAAGAAAAAAATCAATAGAGCAACACAGGGATCAGAAGACAAAGATAACAATGAGGCTAGATAAAGTAAAGTTTTTGCAGATGTCTTGATACTTGTTAAGAAAAGTACTACACTTGTGACTTTGTTTCAGGATTAAAACTTAACTTGGGTTTCTGTGTAAGGAAACTCCTGAACAACAGCAACTTGCCAAAACATTACAACAAAATCAGCACATTAAGACTTCTCGATTAATGGGTCGGAATTCATAACAGATGTACATGAGCAGTTACGTCTGTTGTGGTTTATAAGCATCTATTGTGGTTTGTTAGAATGCGGCACTATACTTGTTCAAATGGCTTGTTGTAGTCCAATGGGAAGTTGGGGAAGTACAGGGACACTTGTTCTTCTTGTAAACAAAGACTTGACAGCCTTACCTGACGCAAGAGAGGCATAATGTAGCATAGAAACCTAACAAGTGAGATTTTTCATGTCCCCCAGGCAAGGTTGGCACCCGCGATGTTGCCTGAATAAAGTGTGCTTGCTCTTTTTCCTGCATACTTTTTGGTTTTTATCTATTTTGATTACATTTTAACTAGTATTTTGTGTAGGAGTAAGGAACATTTGTATTTCCCGTAGTCATCCTTTGCTATACATCGATCTAGTTGTACTTAGTCTTAGTTTTACTTAGTCTACTGTCACATAGTACATCTTGCCTGCACTATATGTGAGGTCCTGTTATGATTTGTCCTGCATCTAGTGTGTCTTGTACTGTGTGACTGTCCTCTAATGTCAGCACCAATTAACCAGGTCACAGTCCTTGTGATACCCATTGTAAATAAAGTGATTATAATTCTCATTATTATGTAATTGTTTAGCAGAAATTTAGAGATAATGGACAAATAACATAATTTTACAACATGTGCTGACAGCAGCCTTGGTGACATGAAAATCAACTCTGAAGAGTCTGATCAGAGGGTGATAATCTTGTCATTCGTTGTGCTCCGGAGTGATAACATAACCATCAACTGCTGACTCAATGGTAACATAAAAACATAATACATGCACAAACACAGACAGATGTGTACAAGATCTCTCTCTTATTCACACACACAAACACACACATACATGCATTCAGTGGCATACATCTTTACAAGTCACATGTAAGCACAAATGCACACACAAATGAACACATACGCACACATAACCACATATGGCATTCAGTGACAAATCACGCACACACACACACACACACACACACACAAAGCATCAAGAGCCCTATAAAAACACACACACACACACAAACACACACACACACACACCTTCACACACACAAGAGCAAACAAACAACCACGCAGATGAGCCACTACAAGCTCTAAATCCCTTTATTAACTCTGGTTGTGGAGAGGAGGCAGAAGTGGCTCGCCAAGTTCTCCCCTGCCTGTATGTAAACCCTTAAAGCCTTGTCCCAGACCCACTCAAAGGCCAGTGCAATCTGTGGGCAGCCCTGTTCCCATATGGGCCAGCCTGCCATGGGCCTCGTTTGCCTTTGTCCTGCAGCTCTCTGAGGGCCCGGCCCCGCACGCCCCGGCCTAGCTCCAGGCGTTTATTAAATATGCACCTTCCAGTCGCCGTGAAGAAAGATCCCAACCAGCTAATCTCATCAGAGGCCGGGGACCCTCCACATATGTAAATCTACATCTGTTCCCCTTCAAAGGCTGAGATTCTCCTGGATTACCCCGCACACAGACACAGAGGTACACACATACACACAGACACGCACAAGAGCGCACACATGTAAGTACCTCTTTCTCCCACATGGCCACCGCCAATCAAGAAGTCCCCCTCCGCCACATGTACTTGTCTGCCAACCCCAGACTCCAAACATACCCTCCTTTCTCAATTAGCTCGATGACAAGCGATGGCCAAGAAATTGCTCTTTGTGTCATTGCTTTGTATTTTCTTTGGTGGGAAGTGACAAGGCGAGGCCTTACAAAACCTGCCGCTCGCCTAGAGGCGATGGCTGGCGTTGGGGTGTTGGGGCCGGGCCAGGGCCCATAAAGAGTACCCCCAGAGGCCCAGGAAGCTGGCACCATACCGAGAGAAACATCCTATAGTGCCCTGAGATATCATTATACATCCCTGCGACACAGGATTAGCCTGCTCCCTGGTTGGGGTGCTGCCATGAAAGAGAGTCTGTGGGAAAGACAGCTTCATCAAACATCGCTAACTGACTGGCAGATGACAGACAGAGATGAGTATAAGGCTCTACTGTATGTGTGCCAGCTTCCGGCACCTACTGTATGCACATGCAGATCATTAACACAATACAACCAGTGATGCAGTGGTAAAAGGTGTGCAAACTATGATTTCCAATCGGCAATCAAGATGTTTGAAACATCAAACAAGGGAAAAAAATCAGGTAACACTTTCTATGAAGTATGTGTTTATAGGACCACCCTAATAATTCTAGTGATTGTAATTAACAGATCAATTAAAATATAAAGTGATGAATTGCTTTAATGCTTAAATGACACAACTGATAAAGCTGTTTATGAAACAAGTAATTGTGTCATTTAATAATTCCATTGCATAATTCCAGTGGACAATTAATTAGAAAGTTTTACCAAAAATTGCATTTGGTGTTTTTATTTTATTGTCCATATTTTTACTACATTTTTACTACACTGTATACAAGGAATTTACAGTATGTTATAGTTCTTTATTAGCTTAAAAAGCTGGGTACACTCTATTTCACAAATCAAAAAAGCATGTAAACCTAGTTTACGTTCGTATACCTCTACAGCATTGCTAAATTCATCCCATCCAACAAGCAAACCAAAAACACTTCTGAGGCTATTACTGTTTTTTTGTTTTTTTTCATTTTTCTTAACCATCAACCCAATAAATTACACATAGATGCAGTTGAGCCTTTTAGAAGCACAGTGATGATTCAAATAAAAGAAAATGCGGAATAGTACCTGAGTACCACGATAATGCAATAGGTACGAGCCACAGCTCGTATACAAGTACACAGTCTGAAAAAGTTTCTTCTTCTAAGTAGTATACAAATTGTGCACAACTGTGACAATAGCTTTATAGCACTTACTCTCGTTGTTCTCTTCTAACTAGAACCTTGCTTGCGTTGTATGAAAAGCTCATGTGTAAGTCACTTTGGATAAAAGCGTCTGCCAAATGTGAAATTGTAAATTGTAAATTGTAAAACAGAAGAAAACAAGAAATACTGCTAACTGCATCATTGGTTAACACAAAACGATGGTATAGCAGCTAATAATGACTGGTAAGACATGCAATATGGGAATTATCAAGGTTGGAATGTGTCTTTGACCAAACACATTGCATGGTTGAAACTGCCTGTTGTATATCTAAGATTATATGTTCTCTATGACAGAGCCAAGGTTTGCCTGGTGGGGGGACAAGAGGAGGTAGAAGTTGTCCCCAATTCATAATTTCTTGCAGTGGGACTTTATCATAAAGCATCAATCAATCATGAGTGTTTGCTTAGCCCTGGTGAAATAGTTCTCATACACACAGACGCACGCTTGCAGCAACAGTAGCACTGACATAAACTGCCATACATGAATATTATCGGTGACAGATGAATATGTTGGCTTATTCTACTGTCTTGGTACTCTGTGTGTGTTTTTTTTTTGTATTTTTTTTAGTGGGGTCTTGACTCTCATAATTTCTTGTAATGGTGGTGACATACAGTATGGCTTTAATTTACGCTACCATTGCACTTATTGCAAGTTGCTCTAGATAGCGTTGTCTGCTAAGGACCTATGTGCGAATGAAAAGGGTACTGCCTGTGAAGCTCTATAGGTAAACACATTATGCTGTATACACAGAGAACAATATAGTGACTGTAGTCTGATGAATCATAGGGCAAGTCAAACAGGCACACCTGTGTCAACAATGGAAAGGACAAAAACAATGGGAATTTGATTAGATAGGATAAGTGCTTGATTAGATAGGATAAGTACTCAGGAAGAATGATTGATTGACGATATTCTGACATGCTCTTTTGCCAGAGACTAGTTGCCTCACCAAAAGTCAATCAAGTATATGTTAAATTTAATTCACCTTAAGATGGAACAGCATGTTCACATGAACTGGTGTTGTATAATTAGATTTAAAAAAAAAAGCCTCAAACACAACGAAAGAACATCTGACACGACATAACGGCTACATAGAGAGTGGTTGTTAAGACGCGTTCGATAGATCCGATTTGCATGTTTAATTAAGCTATCAGCACAGCACAACAGAGAGCCAAAACCTAAAGCCGCAGAGTCAACAGCCCCTGTAATAACACCTCCCTCCGGTCAGAGGGGCTGAGGAGAAACGGAGGGAGGAGAAGGGGGAGGAGGGAGGGGTGTGTGTGTGTGTGTGTGTGTGTGTGTGTGTGTGTGTGTGGGTGGGTGAAGGGGTGTGGGGGGGGGGGGGGGGGGGGTGCAGTCAGTCACTAATACACTGAAAGGGAGAGCGCAAAGCTTTTCATTAACACCCTGTGAAAGGCACATTCACACTCCAGCCCACTAATTAAGTCAGGCCTCACTCACCAGGGTGGAGGGGTAAAAGGGAGAGGGAGAGAGGGGAGAGAGAAATGAGCAGAGTTGGGAGAGAGAGAGTGGGGAGTTGAGAGATGAGGAGATTTGGAAGATTGAAAGGAGGAAAATGGGAAAAAGTGAGGTAGAGAGACAGGGGGAGAGAGAGAGCAAAAGGAGGAGGGAGGTGCGGGAATGGTATCTATGTCTCTAATCAGGCTGATTTTAAAGTCACTCGTTGCCAGTCCACTGCAGGCCTCATTAACTCGCCCCTGGCTGGCATCATTGTTCAGGCAGCGTTTGAAATCCACCAAAGGAATGGAGATTTGCTTTAATCCGGGCCCATCAAAGGTAACACTGATGCTGCAGTGACGCTGTGCCTCTGGATTAGGCCAAGCTCGAGGGGAGAGAAAGAAGAGGGAGAGCGAAAAGGAGAGGGAGAGAGAGCGAGAGAGAGACAGAGAGAGAGACAGAGAGACCCATCCTCAAATTTTAACCATTTCCAATTCAGAAGGTGACAGGTCTCAAGAGCCTCACCGGCACTGAAGATGACACTTTCAGACGGAATTTGAATAATCTGGATGGTCTAGGTTACATAATTATGCCATGACAATTTGGGCACGTATGTCAGAGTACAGTCAGGCAGGCAGCCAGCGTGTCAGTGTGGGGAAGCTTACAGGAGTAGGGATAAGCGCCATACTGTCCCAGCATTTACTCTACTCCACTGTGCTCTGCTAGGTACTGATTTGGACAAATTTGCAATTCAAAACAACTTTTTGAAAAGAATATTTTTTCCTCTCATGAATACAGAATTTGGGAGGCAGGGTTTAAATTGCACATAGCGACAATGGGAGACTATTTTGTGGTTGGCTTACCCCTGGCTGAGGGATAAAGACTGTGGTGGCGTATGGGGAAAATGACAATATCCTAGTGCAATGCTTTTCCCCATGTTTAAGTTCTGTTTTGTCGACCAGGAAGCCCAGTTCAAGCCAACAGGAAGTTCTACATGTTCCAAGAGGAAGGTCCATCCGGATGAATACAAGCTGAGACCATTGAGGAAAGGGAAAGTTATGTCACTGCTACAGAGGTTAACACCATAGATGTGCCTGAGTCCCTTATAAAAAGTGGATGTTGATGCTTGACAGCTGTGATAAAAGGCATGCTAAAACACACACTTTTATCACCTCTACGCTGTATCTTTAAAAAAACATGTTTTCCGAAAGAAGAGCCTCCTCTGGCGGAGAGGGCACTTTCCTGTCTAGGCCAGAGTCCCAGGGTTTTAAAAAAATACACTTGACATCCAATTCCTCATCTTTATTCATGAGGAAAACCACTACAGTGGATATTAAACTCTTAGCACTTTCAGGAATACTCATAAATTGACCACAGAAAGAGCATCTGTTCTGGGAGGCTATGTTCTGCAAGTCTGCATCCAAAACAAGTGCTAAAAGGACAGGCCCATACAATATTGTTAATGCTGTCTACCTGTTCACTCTCAGAATCCAATTTCTTGACACATTGTTTAGACACGGGATCTGTTTTATGCTGATTCCTAGCATGCTTATGGCATGTTAAACATGAGTTTCAGGCGTCGCCGACCATGTCCCAGCATGCTTTGCCATAGTCAAACTCCAGTGATGCTGGGGATTCTCGGGGGACTTGAGGGTGCGGTGGAGAGAGGGGGATAAGGAGGAGTGGCGAAGAGGGGAGAAGAGTGTGGGCATGGGGGCCCTAGGCTCACAGGGGGAGCCAGGTTAAGCCAGTTAAGGGCATTAGACCTCCAGACTGATGAAAAGGGGCCCTCCCAGATCAAATTGAAGTAAATCTAGCCTAAATCCGCCCTACAAAGGGAGTTTAGGCTTGGCCATTGTACAGGCCAGAGTAAACAGGGGGTCCTCGGGTAAGCCTCCCTTCACAGGGGACAAAGGCAGAGAGCTGAGGAACTGATCTTACCCCAGTGGGCCAATGTTAGCACACAGATCACAGGGTTAGACACACTCAAACCTATCAGCTGCTACACAGGCCTCTACGGTCACAACACTCTCCTAAGCCTTAAACAAGCTATAAGTTCTCCACTGGCTCTGACACTCTAGCATGCCTCCCGTGACTGCTCACATTTTGCCCCGAAGACAGGAGTGAAGATAACATTGTGTTCAACCGCCGGCCCTTGGACAGTCCTCTCAAAGGACAGTTTCCTCGCCCTCTTGGCTGTTTCACACATCCTGGCACTTTGCTTTCACAGGCTAAAAGGATTGTTATTGCATTGTGTTGCTACGACAACTGACGAGTCAAGCCTCCATCATCCTTTTCGTCAAAGCGTAGGGCAATTTTCCCAGATGGCCGCTGGGCAGCTTGTGCTTTGAAAGCAGGATGACAGCAGCGGAGAAAAAAAAAATCCTCAGCCACTAAAGAACTTTCCAGAAACGCAAGCACAATCATCCTGTTAATGGTCCTAATTGAGGCATCATCATACCCGTCACACTCCAGCTGAACCTAGCACAATAAATATGTGTTCAATTAGGATCCATCAAATGCTCCCAGCCACCGCTGCTGGAAAAACAAAGAGGGCCCCCTGGCCCATGGGCCTCGTTCAATTCACCTGGCAATCATATTACGATGCTCTCATTTTTGACCTGCTTCAAATTATCTCTGGGAAAACAAAACCCTTCTCCTGTCTATTTGTGCCAGGACTATTGTTCCTCCTCTCCCGAGTCAAAAAGTTTGGCAGATTATAGCCTCTGTGTGCTTGAAAGGTACTAAAGTAGGTGTCAGGTACTATTACAGTCAAGGTCTGCACAAACATACACACACACACACACACTCATACACAGAGGTTACAGGCCCGGCAGGCGTTTGTGTGCGACTGCAAAAAAGCCAAAGTTGCTTCAGTAATTATCAGCCAAGGAAACCATAACAGTGTTCACACAACAGAGGAATGCAAAAACAAAGGGCCCATTCAGCAGCACTAACACCCAAGGTGTTTTCATAAAGACGGCCGTTTTGTCAGCTGACACAAGCTGCTGAATGAAATGAAAGATAACCACCGCAGGCAACCAGGTGCTTCTTCCGTTTCCCAGGAGTCTATTCACACACACACATTGAGCAGGGCTGTGTGTGTGCATGTGTGTGAGTGTGTGTGCACGCACACACATGGACAAATGGACAAACTGAGAAGGTTCAGTCTTGATTATACATCTGATGGTGATGGTATGGTGTGCACTTGGAGTTCTACAGTACCTCGGGTTATTAGTGGGTAGTAAATAGTGGGCCTCTTTTGATCAACTGATATTTGTGTGTGTGTGTGTGTGTGTGTGTGTGTGTGTACCTTAGCAGCATGTAATGTTTTGTATGTGTGCACTTGCATACTGTGTATATCAGTATATATACCGGAAGCCACTGTAGAAGCCCCACTTTGCATTTATCCTTCATCTATCCTGTATTACTACTGTATACACTGGTAGCCAATGTAGAAGTTCCCCTTCATGCATTTACCCTTCATTTATCCTGCATCAGTCCTGCAGCAAATTCTTTCTTGAATGTTACACAGTAGGATCAAATTAGTATACTGTAACACAATACTCTACTGTCTCTCAGCCAAACAGTTTGCAGACCATTCCTTGGAACTACCTACTGTTGAGAAGAGAGCAAAATTTGACTTTCCCAAACATTTCCTATCAGCGATGGAGCCAAAGTGCAGCAGAAGCTCAGTAAGCACGCAGTAAAAAGTGGGGCTTTTACAATGGCTACACCTGTGTGTTTTACCACATTGCTGTGTGTCAGTGCGTGGGCGTGTGCATGTGCAGGCTCCAAATGAGCAGGAGGAGGGTGGAGGGCCCGTCACAGGCCTGGCTATAGGAAATGATAAATAATCCAGCTGAAGTCAGCCATAAGGAGAGTTTGCCTGTCAGTCCCCTCACCCCAGAACAGCCTGGGGTTATCATGACGTGCCAGCACATTTGGTGTGAGCGTTTGACTGCTTCACCTCCTAATCGCGCCTCCTCCGGGCAGCGCTCTCCTGGGAGACTTCCCCTCCTCTCCTCTTCCTGCTCCTCCTCTTTCGGCAGCCTCTCTGCTGTTATACTGAATAGTCACATAACTGTGGGTAGAGAAAGCTTGCGAGTGTGAAGTTTGTTTTAACAGAGGACGTGTGCATCTTGTTTTTTGTGTGTGCACGTACTGTGTCTGTGTGCATGCCGTTATTGTTCAAGCAAAGCGGTCACTACATCTCTTAAAACAAGAAAGGCCAAACCGCCATCGATTGATGGCTATTTTGAATTTTAGAACTGAAATATTTCCAATTTCCCTATGACTTTTTCTAGACCCACTTTCTATTCATAGTATTCTGTTACATCACCACACAGTCATCTTGGTAGGAAAATAACAGGTGATTGTAAAAAATTAACAGGTGATTGTAATCACAACCAATGAACTATATATGTGGTCAAGCACCATATTGCTAGGAAATGCATGTGACATCATGGGAATACTATGAATATAAACCAGTGTTGTTAGATTTTCAAAATCACACAAATAGAAGATATGATTATATTTATCTCCTTCAATTGGTGACTTGTTCTTCTTGTGGACCCCCAAAATCTGTTAAACTAATTCATGTTACTGTAAACCATAATGATAAAGTTCCCACACCACAGATGACATTTAAAGTAACTAAGCAAATACACACATACTTCAATTTCATTATAGACCTTTAAATATTTCTAAGATGATTTTAATATTCTCTACACACTGTATAGGTACATTTCACAGTCTGCATGATATACGGTGGTGTCTGCATGGCTGAATGATACTTCCATCCACACTGTTTGACCTCTATTCTTCAGTGTGTGACAAAGGTTACATAACCACACTATGACACTACCACTAAATTGGTCCTGTGTGTCAGTGGTTACTACATCCAACTCTACTGGGGCACTGAGCACTGAGCTGATTATTTATGACTGACTGAGTCATGCAGCTCAAAGGTAGCATTCAGCTCTTCCCCAGACTAAACTGTTAAGGTAGCTACTGCCTAACCCTCCATTCTGCATCAGGCAGGTTTGCAGGAGGGGAGCCTAATCACTCTCAACACCATCTCCTGCTTTATCTACTGTGGCGGTGTCGCAGCTATTTTCTTCCCCCATGTAAGCAGCTATTTCCGTGGCAGAGGCAGGCTGTTTGTCTGTGGCCTGCGCAGGCCGCATCTTCCTCTGCGGCTTGTTGCTCTGCGCATTTCTGAACCCACCCATTTATTTTGGTTAGTCCTAAACTATATTTATCTCTTTCTCTCTGACAAGTGGGACTTGAAAAAGAACAGAGTCTAAAGAGCAAGGCCCAACAGTACTCTCTCTCTCTCTGTCTCTCTCTCTGAGTGCCGAAAGAAGTATTCCTGCAGTATATACAGTGCCTGCCATTCTGTGAGTCAACGTTTTGATTATTCATGTAATGCTTTCAGATCCATGTAATTGTAACTTATAAAAGGGCTAGTTGGTCAACTTGTTGACACAGACATACGCGTTAAATATGAGGTATAAACTCTAAACAAAGCACATACACACACATAAACACACATACACACAAACATATAGGGAAAGCATGACGATAACAAAAACTATAGCATAGAGGTACATTGTTTCTCGTCAGAACCATGTGTGAATATATGATTTGTGAAGTTTCCATGTTCACACAAAACTGAATCCATCACGGTGTTCTGATCTGGACACCACATGTAACAAAGACAAAGTGTGCAGACAGATAACACTGGCTTACATCCCATAACTAAACATCTACACTTTGTTCTCCTGTTCTGTTCTCTTCTGTTGTATTCCATTTCATTCCATGCCAATGGATCAGTCCACGATTGAGTGCCATCTAATCTCATGGTTCAACTGAAATGAATTTTTGAAGGGAGATACTAATATTGAAATCGCAGACAGACAATATTTTGTGCAGATATTCAGTATCCTTATATGTATTACATGTATTTTCATGTCAGAAATTACAAGTATTCTGTGTTTCCCCAATAAATTGTATTGTTAGCCTCTGAAACAGCTTAATGGGACACTAAAACTCTCCATTGAAAGCCACACTAATGAAATTCTTTCAACATTACATATCAGTGGTTTAGTGATATATCAGTCTAACACAAATATAATCCATTGGACTGTATGCACACCACATCATGTCTTTTAGCTACATTACCATTCATTAAAAAAATATTGTTTTTCTTTTTTACACAGAGTTCTGGTAACTGAATCCTACAGATGCAGCTACTGTAGAAGTCATACTTTTAGCTTCATGCCTGCTATACAGCAGCTGCACTGTTGCTCCATCTCTGGGAAGAATTGTTCAATTCAAATGTTGTTCCCTTCTCAGACATTGGAAAGTGCAAAGAATGATCTGGTAAGTACGTACAGTAATACCACCAACCCCCCCCCCCCCCCCCCCAACCCCACACTCAGAAACCACATGGTTACAAACTCATTTGTAAATGTGTAAAAACATCTGTCAATACATGCTTTTTAATTTGCATCAATATATAATTTGTACATAAACACTAAGTTTTGATTTTTTGGAAAGCCAATGTATTTTAATATTTCCACACCAACATGTCTGTTTGCATAGCTTAACCATATTTACAGTCCTTAAATTTATTTGTGAATTGGCAAGTTCACATTTTTGGATGTAAAACTATTTGTGAATCTCCATCTATTTGTGTCGACACTTTTTGAGACTGTTGTACTGCCTGTAAATCCAATGCCTGTAAAAAACAAGACTAAGAATCTAACAGTCCCAGCATTTTGTGGAATGCAGTGCCGGGAATCAAACTCAGTTCTCCTGACTGAGAATATGCAATCTAACTCCCTGTAGCACACTTTCACCCACGTGACCAAAAGTGGTGAACAGAGCGACCGACCGGCCAACATTGCAATCCATAGAGCCCCTGCTGTTGCGGGGCTATAAACGCTATGGTATTTTTCCACATTATTGTGTCATAAAACATGAATCTTACTTACTTACTTAGGCCTACTAGTTTTGATGATTAAATAAAAATAAATCAGGTTAGTCTTAACTTTCACGCTTTAATTTTGAAGGCTGAATGCCCATACCGGAAATCTTATTCTTGGTTATTCAGGTCAGCTTCTTGCAATTGTGGATTCCTTGACAATGGATAGGTGGTAGAACAGTCTCTAAAGCTATCCAAAGAAATAGATGGAGATTCAAAAACCGTTTTACATTCAAAGATGCAAACTTGCCAACTCACAAATAAGTTTAAGGACTGTGATTATGGTTAATCTACATACATGGATGTGTGAAAAATATAAAAATATATATTTTGTAAGTCTTAGTATATTATGATTTGTACATAAATACTGATGCAACTTGAAAAGCATTTATTCACAAATACACAAATACATTTACATATTTACAAATTGTTCACATTTTATTCAAATGTTGGGTTACATTTGAATAAAATTTATTTGTGCAATGAGTAATGGGACATTTGTTTTTGCCTCCTTATGAGATTGTTTGATCTCATACTATATTGACTAAGTTTTGATTACATTGGTGGTAATAAATTCACACACCTTGGGAGCAGCTTTCAGTATGGGGACGTCACTTGTTCAGTATGCAGACTTCACTTTTGTTTTATGCTTCTGTTTTTCTGTCTGGCACCTGGTTGGATGGATGTGTTTTCCCTCAGTTTGATTAAGTTTTGATTGAAGCATAGCTGATTGAGTGCAGACCTTCCATGATTTTCTTTTTTCCATTCAAAATATTATCCCACACATTGAATAATGCCTTCACGGAAGACATGAAAAGGGAGAAACTGAAGAGGGTAAAACTTGGACCTGTTCTCTAGTCATCGACAGTCTCGGATCAGTTCTAAACTGCCCTGGTCTCAGACTGGGTTTTGCTTGGACTCTTGTTGCTCTTTAAAGGAGCACGCCGACTAAAAGAAGACATATGCTCCTGTTCGCCCACACAAACTTCCCCCTTACACAAAAAATTTTGACGGCTCTACTCCAAAGAGTGTACAGCAGACTGAGCGAGGGAGCCATGGCTAGAACTCGCAGGCCTAAATGATGCAAGAGGGCGGGCAGCTACTCAGGAGGATGAATCAGAATTTCTCAGTGCATGGGTATACACTCTAAATATGAATTATTAAGTGGCTATCATACCCCCATAGTATGAAAATAAATCCGGGAGCGGAGGGGATGTGGAGGGGATGAGAAGGGGCTGAGGTAGTGGAGCTGAATACTGATATGAAGGGAGGGGCAGGGAGGTCCCAGAGGAGGTACAGGTACTAAAAGGCTGCCAGGAAGCTTGCCTGGATTGCCCGCTGCAAACGCCTGATCCTGCCTTTTAACCTCTGACATGGCGGAACACAACACAGACTGGGACTACCAGTTCTCAGATATCTGGCCAGACAGTTTGACTTTCCCCTATATCTGGTGAGGCAAAGTTATTGACACAAACAGAGAGAGGTAGAGGCAGAGGCAGAGAGAGAGAGAGAGAGAGAGAGAGAGTGAGAGTGAGAGAGAGAGATCACACTGGCAAGCCGTGAATAGAAAGGCCTATTTCAAGGATCTAGCCTGCAGTTCAATTTTAATGACTGAGGTTCCAAATCAACTTAATGAAAAGGTCTAAACTAAATAAAACAGAAAAAAAATTACAAATGCATCCAATCTCAACCACAATATTACTAATCTTGTAAGTTTGATTAAGCCATCAATAACTCAGTAAGCTCAGACACATTTTGGATATTTGTTTTTCCAGGTAAAATTACCTTGAACACATGTGCCCAACATTAGACAGAACACTGACAGAATATAAAACATGCTCTGACTACAGACCGTAAATCTAGAGTGTATCAGTGAGTGATGGTAGGCCTTCCCATAAATTAACCTGCGGGGCAGAGCTGGGCCTTGGCAACAGGACAAGCAGCCCATTTGAAGGTAGTTTGGAGCAGGCAGACGGTGTGGATCCACATCCATCCAGCTCACCTGTCTGCCTGCGCTGTAAAAAATATCCATCTTAAGAAGTGATTTAAACTTGTCTTAAGGTCTTAAAGTCTTAGTGTTCTTAAAATCAAGTGTGAAAAATCTGCCAATGGAGGTGCAATAATTTCACCTGTTTTCAATGCAAAATGTTCTTTAAGCAAGTGACAATATCCATTCATTTTAAACAAGATTTTGTCACCTGATTCAAGAAAATTCTTGCACAAGTTGGGTTGCATTGGAAACAAGTGAAATTATCTTACCACACTGGCAGGTGTTCTCCTTTGTTTTGAGAAAAATAAGAGTTTAAAACTCAATACTAGATAAATGACTTGTTAGGATGGACATTTTTTGCAGTGTGCCTCCCTGCCAGCTGCCTGTCACCGAACGCTGTTGAGCCCTGACCTCGCAAGGTGGACCTACAGTCGGAATGTCTTAGGCAGGACGCCATGAGAAAATATGAAGAGCTGTAAGATTAATATTTTGTACTCTGATGAACTTTGATGGGAAAACAGTCAGCCAGCGCAAGCTGCGGGTGCATTACGAGAGAGACAAAAAGAGAGAAGGGAAGATGGAGGTGAATGTAATTGTGTCTTCCACCACAAGGTGGGGTCTGTCTAAGAGCTCTTAATCCTCTCTACACATGCTTCAGTGGCTCTGGGACACAGTACCCAGGGACTCTCACAACCCAGAATTACATAGCAACACAACTTATCCCTCTAATGTGCACATCACACTGCTTAAATAAACCAACACCTACACCGAGCTGATCTGAACTGAGCTGACTTGTTCTGTGACGGCCTGGTGACACATCCACCACATTTTAGGACAATGGTTCTCAACATTATTAGATTACAACCTTTAAAAATGAAGACATGCCTACGCATGTGCTTGCAGTCCCTTCCCTAATGCAATGTGGTGTGGTGATCTGTCAACATCAAACAATCATTTCCCCTCTTAGCGGAACTAATTATAGAAGCTATAGAGGTTACAGAACATGTCTTTTACAAAGAAAAAGCATCACAAAAAAATTATAATACATGTATACATTAAAATATATACTGTATATATATGTTTTTTCATAATCAAATTTAAAAGCACTAGATTATGTCCTTTTCTTGGAAGGACATAGTGATTAAGACTTGCCCAGTGATGCTACAAGACCAACTGCAAAGGGAAAACCTGCCTAATGCAACTGGAAAAGAGCACTGTTCAAATGGACTAAGAGATGAGAGGCCATAGTAAATTTTATATACATCAAACTCTGTCTATTATAGTAAAGAGATGAAAAAAGCTCACAGCAGAAAGGCATTTCATGGTTCCAGGCCACTCCAGAACCAAGCCGTAACATCTTAACACATCACATCTGATCAGATCGCTGTAACGCTCAACCCCTGCATGACCCCCCAACCCCCCCAGAGAGAGATGCACCAGACTGAACCTTTGGGAATGGAGCCAGCTGAACCACAACCATGTGTGTAGCAGCATCCGCCCAGGCAGCATTCAGCAGAGTCCATAGCATGAAGTTCTGATCATTTACACTACAGATTATAATCATAGAGTGCTACTAGGTAAACACAATAAGAACCAGACAGAAAAGGTTTTTTTCTTTTTTTTTGGGACAGTTGACATTTGATATGATGTCAAATCTCTACAGTGAATCATACTGTACCCAGCTGTGGATCCCAGTGGGAACACAGTGTTCACCTCCTCCCCTTCTAGAGAGGAATATGTTGTGACTGCACAGATTGTCTCCAGTAAAAGTGGAGAGGCCTCGACAAATCCGGGCTTGATAGAAAGAAGAGACTGGTGTAGTTCCATTGTAATTTATGAGCTTTAAGTGGGGGGAATTTATCAGCTATATTGAGATCATCAGTTTTGAGATCCGGCATGGTCTTGTCATAATATTCATATCCGAGAAAGAGGAGGAAGCCAAACGTCTTTATGGCACATTGGAAATTAATAGTCTTTAAATGTGTCAACAGAAACAAAGTGTTCTCGAGAAAAGGGCCCAGGTTGCTTTGATGGATCATGGATCTGATGTGCCAGGTCTTTTAACGCCTTGGTATATCCAGATGACAAGGCCTTGCCACTTACAATAAATATTGATGATATGGATTTATGGTTGTGTCATGAAAAGGAATCACTTTTCTCTCTATTTTTGCCCTGTTACAATGTGAGGAATGTAAGCTTCACCTCCTCATAAAAAGGCTACATTAAAATTGCTGGCAAGCTTTGGCCAAGAAAAGAAACAAAAAATAAAATAAATAAATAAAATTGTTCTATTTTGCCTGACCGCTCATCGGCCCTCTATTTCACTCTTTATGTTCTGATGTCTTAAAATGGGATTTTACAGTCACTGCTTTTTATTTCCACATAAAACAGTGTCTTGTGTAAGCCTGTTAAGATAGTAACCAGCGATATCTTGCAAGTTTGGTCCCAAAGCTGCCAAACTACACAACAAAGCATAAAACCCGCACCGGTGCTGGTGTCTGACCGTCTGCTTTCACTATCACAGCAGGCTGTTTGTTCTTCTCTTCTCTCTCTCTTCTTCCCCTTCTCTTCCATGCTCCAAGCACTAGAGAGGAGGAGTAGAAGAAGAGAGCTGTCCGAGAGAGAGCGAGAGAGAGAGAGAGGGTTTTCTAGAATTCACCTTTTATCTCACACATGTGGCGCAGAGTGCAGGAGGGGAGAGGAGCAATAAAGTGGTAAGAGAAAATTAGAGATGAAAGTTGAGAGAGAGATAGAGAGAGAGAGAGAAAGAGAGCAACTGAGCAGAAGAAAGAGAGGGGGGTCATTTTTTTTTCTTCAGCATATATTTCATGTTCTCTGATCTGAGGAGGAAATGTTAAAAAGTCATTCCAGAGAGAGACAGAAGGGGGTGGATACAGCTTTCCTTTTCTACTTTATTGACTTGGAGTCTCAAAAGTACTGCCAACTCTCTGGACTACACACCAATACAGCCCTTGTAAAAGAGAGAAATTCATCAGTTTTCTTTTTAACACATACATGCACACGCACGCACAGACGTATACACGTACACACGATCAAATGCACATGCACATCCCTGCACTGTATGACTAAAACATCTAAACTCATTTTACATAGTGAGTCTAATAATATATACCTTTTCCTTACAAGGTATATCATTGTAAGCTCCTCTAAGCTCTCATCAGACAGCCCAAATCTACGAGACTTATACTGTGGCTGCTTTGTGCAGAGCAAAGACCTCCGGGTGTACATCCTCCTCCATTGTGCATTGAGAGACTGCATGTACCCGAGGGCGAGAGAAGCGCTGTTTGTTTGCTGTGAAATGTTTTTAGCTGCTGTCAATTCCAAGCTAGCTCTTCTCCCGCTAGCAAAACACAGCTGTTGGACTAAAGGAGAATCTAGTGTAGCAGCAATCTGGCAGAAACGTCGCAATAAACCACTCAGGAGAGGCCCCTCAATCACATCAGAGAGAGAGATAATACACTTTAGAGTGGAACAGTTTTGAGGGCTGTCAATATGAGTGCTGCTGGCTGGATTGTTGAGTGCTAAGAGGAGAGAGGCTGATTCCCTGCTGCCTCTCTATCGGTTGACAGGTGAGGACAGGGGGATGCGGGGGGAGAGAACGTGGTTTGGGACTCTCCCATGGCGCATCACTCTGAGCAACCAATGAAAGGTGACGGGGGCTTATTGACTTGTCGGGCTTGATGGGCACTCAGTGGCTGACCCCACCGCGTGCAACATCCTTCACCGCTAAACCAAAGGGCCGAGCATGATCCGATCCTCCGCCCGCTAACCTCTTTACACCGAAATACTCCCGAGATTGCCCTCCCACCCCGCCTTCCCCTCCCGCCTTCCCCTCCCGCCTCCCTCTGGCAACAGGGAGCGACGCATTATGGAGATCGATGCCATATACGCCATTTTCATCTCTCCTTGAAAGTGTGTCACAGGAGGGATTCCAAACACATTAATTCAATGCCAGTCTACCTGTCCTAGCGCAACCTTGACCAGGACCTCACTTTGAGAGTGTATGTGTGTAAACAGAAATTTCCTCTTCGTTGTCTGATACACAAGTTTTTCAGATAGCATTATCAGGTAAAAACAGTGAATTTCTTTTTGTAGAAAACATTTTCTTGGGAAGTAAGCTTTGGGTTTGGCAGCAAACTGTGGTGTACATGTGGGACGAGATTGTGTAATCATGTCTGCTCTTGAAGGTGAAAAGATAGTGTTTCAGTGTTTTGAAAAAAAGAGTGAACTTGAAGAGTGTTCTATTTTCCCCAAAATTAATGTTGACAATGAGAACAACTGTGTTGTCCAAAGAATCCAGCAGCTTCTGAGGTCAGCTTAATCAAATTTCACTTGGATACATTTGCCAGGACATTCATATGATCACTTTTATAGAAGAAATTTCACAGAGTACCTCTTATTTATTTACACAGGATCGCATGCAACTATCCCTTCTGCTATCAAACTAAGGTGAGCACCTGTGAAGAAACCTGGCTTGAAAGTTAGAAGGACAGGGGGGTGTATGAAAGTCAGTATCAAGTGGCTATCAAGTGGGCACCTCTCATTACAGGGTTCTAAATCATGATTAAGTCCTTCATTTGCGGATTATGGTTGAAATCCACTCTAAAGTTAAGTACTGATGTTGAAGACTGTGCTATACAATAGCAAGTTCCTTTCTTCAAACGGAATTGAGATGAACTTACTTGAGACGAACTCCTAATCAACTGCCGGACAGAGCCAATCTCTGATGACTGGTGAAGGGTATTCATTGGAGAGACGTTTAACATCATCACGTCTGATTGGCTGGGCTCTCATCTGCTGTGGGTTAAGGGGGCTCCTGGGGTTAGCCTGGTCAGACAGAACAAGAGAGGGAGAGAGAGAGAGAGAGAGAGAGAGAGAGAGAGAGAGAGAGAGAGAGAGAGAGAGAGAGAGAGAGAGAGAGAGAGAGAGAGAGGAGAGAGATAGAGAGAGACATACAGACAGAGAGAAGGCCCTTCAGTAAATAGGCAGTCCGCTGAGAGTTGTGCAGCGGTCTAATGGAGCCTCATCACGGCCGGTCCGTCAGTCAGTCAGGTGAAACAAGGTCTAACGGGGTCCTAATGAAGACAGCTTGGCACTGAGTTGTCTAGAAACTGCCCAGCTAAAAAGCAGACACACTTATTATCTATCTTCCTGTACTGTGGAATATTGCCCACTCAAAGTCACTAACAAGAGCAAAGGAAGATCCAACTTTAAGGCCAAGGCACCTGACAATAGACTTTGTTCACTCTCTTAGTATTGAATATAGTTAGGACTGTTCTATCCTAGAACTGTAATAATGTTCTGCTTTGTTTTGTATTGTTTTGCTTTGCTTTGTTTTGTTTGTTTCCAGATGAGCTGCACCATACTGTAGATCAACATTAGAAAGTGCTGCTATTTGCAAATGTTTCCCCAATCTTATTAATAATACACAACCATGACATTGCTTAACTGAGTCATTAAATATGCATATGCACATTGGGATACAGAGTTTCAACAGTTTTAGAAAACATTCCCCACTAAATGCTTGTAGAAAAAACGCTGCACTGTTTGGGTCAAGAGGGAATTTGGAAGATAATTGAAAAGACAAAACGAGAGGTAGATGAAACGAAATTATACATTTTGTATTCTAAAACTATTCATCATCTATTATTCAGAGCAACTGCAATAAATCATCTTTGCCGACAACTGAATACCGAAGGGCCATATGAATATTGACAATGCATTGGGATTCAAACGGCGGGCTTGTGACCACAAAGTTGCCCGATTGGGAAAATCTGGGCGGTGAAAGTGAATGAATAACACATTCTCCTCCTTGAACTCAACAGCTACTATCAAGCTGTCCTTGAGCAAAGCACTGAACCCCCCAGCTACTCAGTGTCCAAGTAAAAAAAAAAAGGGGTTCTTCATGGCGTTGGCGGGAATTTCCCCTGACACTGGCTGAAGCCCAATGTATCTCCCATTCTACAGGCATCTCACAAAATTACAAATCCTTTTAGGTTGGTATAGGAACAGTAGATAAAACAAGGGAGCCAATCAGTCCCCACTGTCCATCCCAGCCCAGTAGCATCGCCCCAGGACACAGCCTCTGGGTGGCCCCTAACCGGGTCTTGGCCTGCCGTCTCTACGGTAAGTGCTCTGTCACGAGGCTGCCAGGGGCTACAGCATATGCCACCAAATCCCTGGCGTATCCCCCCCAGGCCCATGGTAAACAGAGGCCCTGCTAATGGAGGCATGACTCTCTGTCTGTCTGTCTGTCTGTCTGTCTGTCTGTCTGTCTGTCTGTCTTTCACACTGACCTTCAGCTGCCCCACTCCTCCTCCTCACCGGCGAATGGAGAGGCTTCACGGCTGGATTACGCTGCACTGCCACAGCTCTGCTGCTGGGTCTGATCACTATGAGAGCGAGAGAGAGAGAGAGAGAGAGAGAGAGGGAGCGAGAGAGAGAGAGACAGAGAGAGACAGAGAGAGACAGAGAGGGAGACAGAGGGATGAGGAGAAAGACAGAGTGCAAAATGGAGAGAGAGAGAGAGAGAGAGAGAGAGACCTCCTTATCTCTCTTCTCCTTGACCTCAGGGTTGAAAGAGAGAGAAAACACACTCCAGGAGAGTCCAGAACACAGGCAACATCAGCTGCTCATCAGATGTGCAGTCAAAGAATACTTTGCTTGTGTACATGCAAACACCCACACACACACACACACACACACACACACACACCAGGCACACAAAACATATGCATACACAAAACACACAGAAACACACAGAAACATGGCAGCTGACATTCTCTTTACGTAACAAAAAATCAAAGGTGGAGTTTGAAATGTGAACTTTTTTATGCCATAGCAGGACAAAAAACTGCTAGCATCCCAGACAGAAATGACAGCCAATAAGAAAACTGCCAACCTTTGAATGTTAATACTAATTGTGTCACTGGGATACTGGTAGTAGGGTAAGTTTGTGGTATCAAGATTACCCTTATGAGAAGAAGTGTGGGCTATGACACAGATTGTGTAACTAAGGGATATTACACTAATTCTACTCAGTGATTTTATAATAGTATAATAGTACAGCAAACTCTCTGTGTATTTACAATATTCAAAATATAAAGTCAATCATTACACATAATTACAGGTTTCCAAGCCCTCCACCTATGTGTAAACACTGCAAGCATTGCTGACTGGAAATTGCGGCACTGAGGATCTGACTTACAAGCCTTGGCAAACAAACCTTTCTGTGTGTTTATTTGTGTTGGCTTTGTTTGTACTGCATGCATGCTGCCGGTCAAGCATGCCGCACATCTGCCCACATACCAACAGATGTACCGAAACAGATTCAAAAACAATAAGAGAGAAATAATCGTAAAAAACGGTTGGTAGTTCTTTCCCTGACATTGGCCAGTGCCGCAATTTGAGTCTGGCATTCTGTGGGCATCTAACATAATTACAGGACTTTGTCGGTTGGTATAGGAGCATTGGGGCTAGATACAGCCGTCATTACACACACATTGTCGACGCACAACCCCGGCGCTGGGTACAATGGAATCACTACAACTGTATTATCTTTCCTTTACAAGTCTATAATTAGTTTTCCCCTTGTTACGAAGTGGGCATATGTTTCATGGAAGAATGAAAAGAGAGGGATTACTTCAAACCTTAACCCTGTCCTACTTCTCAGAGATAGTTTTATTGCAGGCAGAGATAAGAGGAGAGCTACGGGGAGGGACTTTATAGTGTGTCTTGGTATCAGGGAGTGTGGGGAGTTCAGAGGCATGGTGGAATGAGGAGCCTGAGGCTTATGTCTTCAAATCACAGCTTTCCCAAGCACTGTCTCTACTTTGTAACTGTGAAGACGTTGGAGGGAGGAGAATTAGTTTTGACAGTGTGCGCATTCATAGATGTGTTTGTGTGTGTGTGTGTGTGTGTGTGTACCAACATATACCAGTGTTGGTTGGTGTGTGGCTTCAAAACTGCATTTGGTGACCATGACTTTAGGGCACACACACACAATATCAACTGACAATATCATCTCTAGTAGCTACTGTCCAATATGGTGCGATTAGTTTACAATACACTTCCCCTCTCATATCTACAATGTATTTTAGGAGTGATGGGGTTTATTCTGGCATCCATAAAACATAAGGGGGTCACATTTAATTGCGAGGGAGAGAGGAGATGAGACAAGACTAATTATCTTTATGGCCTGACGGTAATATTTTATTTAACTTCAGCACTGGGTCCCTGGCTAACTTGGCCAGCGGGCAGTGCACATGGAGAGATTTATTCCTTCGGGAGCGGCAGGGCAGGTTTTCGTGACAGCTTTGATTCCCCATCAGCAGGCAAAATGATGAAGGTAATTCACAGATGTGATTTATTCATTCTGTTCTTGTGGGCCAAATACATAAGGCTAGATGCTGCTACTGTACTACTGTAATTCCACATATGCAGATTTGTTATCTCCCTCTCCCTCTCTCTCTCTCTCTCTCCCTGTGTGTGTGCGTGTGTGTGTTTGTGTATGTGTTGCAGAACCAGTGGCCTGGTTTATGGCTTATGCATCCATAGCGCTCAGTAAATGCCAATAGCCTGGGACAGGGAAGCAGTCAGGTGGAAGAGGAGTGGAATAGGTGCACTTCCACCAAAAACCGAGGGAAGAGAGAGAGAGAGAGAGAGAGAGAGAGAGAGAGAGAGAGAGAGAGAGAGAGAGGACAGAGGAAGAGGGAGAGAAAGAGAGAGAAATTGAGTGAAAAACAAAAGAACAGAGGAGAGGGTGGGAGAGTGGTGTCATGGGAGCTAGGAGAGGCTAGTGCCGTGCTATTGAGCGCCTGGAAGAGCACAATCTCTGATTTCTTCCCTCTCTGCTTTTTCTCCCTTTCAAAGAGCACTTGAAAGCTCTTCTGAGGTATCGAGCAGGTGGGGAGTGTACAGGGAGAGGGGCTGGGGCTGGGGCTGGGGCTGGGGCAGAGACTGGGCAGGGCTGGGCAAAGCAGCTCTCTCTTCCTCTATCCAAGAAGTAGAAGGGGAAGACTCAGAGGTCCAGAGGCCCAGTGGCCCAGAGGCCCAGTGCTCCAGCCCAGCCTCTCTACGGATGCTTCACGCGAGTAGAGGTGCAAATTGGAGGCTCGGGGCTGGGCACCTGGGCTGCAGGCTAACCTCAAAAGCTACCTAAAAGTGTCCATACTTGGAAAAAGGAGAGTTATGTTACTACATATTTCAAGAGATACCTTGACATTTAGAATTTTACTGAAACCATAGTGGCAAAGCAATACACACTTGTGGCTAGCCGTACTCACTGGTTTCAAATGGCAACTGCTAACAACCTATTTTGGGTAAAATTAAGGATAACAAACTCTTTCCATCTCTCAATATGGCAAGTCTCTAAGGAAGAGAAATAACCAACTGTTATTAAAAGTATCCTTACTGTTGCTAAATTGTGCCATGTGAAATACCTACAACTCTCAATATTCACCTAAGGCAATTGTATAATTGATGTATGCAGTATTACAACCAAAATATATTGGCAGCGCATATTAACACATATTATAACCCATGATATTTTTAATGATTGGCCTTAATTTGAGTCATTATTACCCTTCTGTAGTTATTGAGACCTGCGTAATACTGCTGAATTAAACTAGGCTAGAAGGCAGTATTGATGCAATCCTGATTTTTTATTTTTTTTTAAGATTGCACTTTATTATAATTGATCAAAACAGCAGCCAGCCTTTGAACGCTAGGCCCACTGGGACTAACTTCAAACAGTATCAATTATAGAAATAGCCTCTGAGGAGTGGAGTCAATTCCCTATCAATAAAGTATTCAGCGGCAATCGCCTGGAGATTAGGGGAGAGATGAGCCAAGTGCAAACCCACAGGATTGCCTAAATCTACTGCATGGCGGATGCTCCAGTAAACTAAGTAGCTTCAGATGATCAAACAGGAGATATTCCAATCAAACACTGCATAGAGCTACAGTAACACGCGCTGCTAATACAGTGTTATACTCTGGAGAATTGCTTTCAAGCCTCGGATGAATCATGCGAACCGAGATGTGGCACTAGTTTAACAATTACAATTCCTCACACTTCATATCTATTGTTACGCTACAGCTAAGGTTCAATACTCCAAAAAATGCATCTCCAGTACCTGGGAAGATGGGATAATGGAATTAAGTGGGAGACATAGAGCACACTGTGAGATGTCCTGCCCATCCAATCTAACTATGTTTGACAATAATGAAGACATAATGTAATTTCAGTTAGGGCTGAATTAATTGAAAAACATGTCAAAATCACAATAGTGACACCAGCAATTTCCAAGTGTGCGGCTGCAATGTTTTCTTGTGTATTCTTAGAGCAAGATTTTCTGTGCCCAAATAAAGTTGCATGTTGAAGAAAATATTTTCTTTTTATGCAGAGCAAAATTTTAAGCATTTCTCCTCCACCAAAAATGTTTTAACACCTGAAATCACTGACAAAATATGCAGAAAAAACTGTTTAGGAAACTACAATTTAAGCTATATAGAAAACATGAAATTTAGAGAGCAAAATCAAATTGCAAAATCTTTTTTTTTTAATCATTATAGTGCAGTAGCACTTTTGGTACAGTTCTTTTTACTCCCTCCTCTCTACATTTTAGCCAGCACTTGATTGAACTCCTCTCTCAGTTCTCCAGTTTGATTATTCAGTCGCTTTCAATGACTTGCTGTTTGAAATAAAGTTCCTTAAGCTTGGACTGCTGAACCAAAAACGAAAAACTTTTCTGTTGAGCGAACGAGAAGTTAACTCTATCATCCAGTCCACTAGGATGTTCACAAAGAAATCCTCAATTTAAATATTGCATGTTTCTATGGCTGTTTTTTCCAGACTTCTTATTTCAAAGATGGGTACTAGCGTGCTGTGACAATGTAGAAGAAATTGCACATCTTTAGAATCAACACATAGATATCAGGGTATTTATCTTTAGCTTGGGCTCGCTAAACAACTGAGAGTAGCCTAGTTGTAGTTAGATAAGTGGAATTGCCTATGGGTAACTCTCACACACACACCACTCACAAAAACCCAAATACATCCATGTACATGCACACGCACATTCACGTATACGCGCACATGTGCATGCATATGCACATACACCCACCCCTCCACAGTATCAGCGTTACACTGTATAGATCTATTGACAGAGCCTTGCCATATCAATGACACCTTCAATCTTTACAGGCCCCTCTCCCTGAAAGCCTCTGTTGCGACACAATCATTACAAATTGATTGCAAAATAGCTAACAATCATGATTAAATCATTAAATTCTTGTCTACGCTTCAGAGAATGGGGAGAAAATTAACTTCCCACCAACCTCATTTTTTCCCGAACACGAAATAATGATTTTCTGCCAGTCTAATTACAAAGCCAACATCTGATCAAGCCTGCATCCAGAGGGGATTATCACATGCGCCAGTATTAGACCTCATTACCAGCCTGAGTGCAGAATTATTACATCTTGTAATTGGATGGTGAGATTTATATACAGATCGGGCCGGTTTCTGTAAGATTGTAATTACAGGCTTCGTTGGTTAGCTACTTATCACTCAGCAGTGGAGTGCAGGAAATCGGCGCGTGGAAGAGCATTTCATTAACCCCTCACCCTATCGGAGGGGGGAAACGCTGTACCTTCCATGTCTGTGTTAGGGACAACAGCACCGTTCACACATCAAACAATTTATCACCTCTCCCTTACCCCGTGCCTGGTCAGAGAGGCCTTCAATTTCTTGAACCCCTTAATGAACGCTCTTGGTAAATTTGTCTGAATAAACCATCCGTTTTTAGTGTTGACTGAGCTCCATTTTCTAATTACCCAAGGTAAGTGTGTGGAATAAGCACTCATCTGTTTAGAGGTGCTTTATGGAGCGCTGCGCTCCAGAGTTAGCACCGGGGTGGGTTAACTGGCTAAAAGCACACTGCAGTTGGGAAGGAGTGTGTGTGTGTAGGTGTGTGTGTGTGTGTACACATATGTGCTTGTGTATCAGTCCATTTGCCCTTCACCCATGCATACACCAAGGAGACCACACCAAAGTCATATCCTTTCCTTCTCTCTATGGACAAAGGCTCTTCTAGTTGCCTTTAGCTCATCTAAATTATTAAACACACTTTCTCCCCTTTTTTCTTGAGGAGGTCCTTAATTAATGGACCGGGACGCTTGTTAAACACCCCGCTTTCCATGGCACAAATCTGCCAAGTGTGATTAGATAGGGCCAGCCCGCTCCAGTTCATCAGAGGAGCAAAAGAGAGGGATAGAGAGACGGGCTTCTGCAGCCATCATCATCATTCCTCATCACACCTCAATAGCCGCCCTACTTACAAACAGGTCACTCACGACAAACCAAAGTAAATCTGCTTTGACAATATCAAGCTCTGACACCTTTTACATATGGTAATAAATTGAAAACGGGACTGAGGTACATCTCGAGGTAAATGAAATAAAAAACGACAGAGGGAGGGGGAAATGGCATCACTGTCTGTGGAGAAATGTGCGTTGTAACGTGAAGCCGATGGAAAACAACTCATTTGTTGTTCGCCATCCTGCAACTCAGCAAGAAACGCCTTGATCCGCATGTCAGGGCGACACCGGCGGGGAAGAAAAGAAAACATCAGCACCTCTTCACAGTTAACACCCATACAAGTTACTTTCTCTCTGCATATCGCTGAGCCCTCCCGTGTAACAATCAATACGGGCCTACATTTTATGAGACAAGGAGTTAACTTGTTCAATTATGCCACAGACAGCTCTATTCTTTTGTAACAAGTAATCTGGGTAGTGAAATCAATACTGACAGGCTCACGGCACGCTGGCTAATTTCATATTACCTCCAGCCAATGGCGGAGCAGCTCGTAATGGAGCTGTAGTTCCACTTCATTATAAGGAGGGAGGGGGGGATCAATACCAGCACAGACACACACATGCTCACGTTAACACACATATGCACACACACACAAACAGACACAGGCTATCTGACCAGGTTTTCCACACACACACACACATACACAGGCAAAGAGGCCAGGTCTGCAATTTCACACACACACACATGCACACGCACACACGCGCAAAAAGGGCAGCTCTGCTACTTCAGAGCCCCCAGGGGCTGCAGGGAGCTGTCTGAGGCAGGGCAGATGGGAGGGGGGGTGGGGGTGCGGGGGGGATCCAGGGTCATAACCCCCCGAAATAAATTACACTTCCAATCATCAGCAAACACACACACACGCATACACACACCCCTTCCTTTTTCAAGCTGTCAAGCAATCATGAGGGAAATATTCCCGTTCTTATTCACTGGTCTACCTCCCAGTGCACGCACACACACACACACACTAATAACACTTGACTTCTTCACAACAAGGTCATAATCAGATTCAGGGGTTGGCTACTGAGAGGGAGGAAGAAGAAGAAGTGGAAAAAAAAAGAAAAAATAAGCGAGGATAACCTTCAGATGGTGGATCAAGTCTTTGACCTCTGCAGCTAATTACAAATTAAACTCCATATCTTCTTTTGTATAAAATATCTCCACTCTTTTTCCCATTATTGTTATCACTCTGTAGGATTAGCTGGGGACTAAGGGGATGATGTTGTCTAAGCCGATGTCAACTGTACAATTACTCCACTCATCCGTCCCTTTCCAAGAAAAGTAAGACACTGTAGATTAAGATAAGTCGTCCGAGAAAGAATGGGGAAGTCAAGCCTTTGACAATTACTAAATACAGGCAGCACGGGGTGACGACTGCACTCAGTAAACAAACTAAATACTCATTAGACTTAACGCTGACATTCCTTTTTTCATAACTTCCCATTATGCAATTTGGATTTATTGCACTCATTAATAATCTTTACCAGGTTAGGCTACAAAGACTGTGACAGCGGCATCATTTAGCTTTAGCAAAGGGCACCCGGAGAATGGACGGCTGGGTGAGAACACATCTCGGCTGTTTTGAGCGAGAACCCCATTAAATGCATTTTAATCTAAATATCCCTCAATATGCTTTATTGTTCTGCTTTAATTTCCTTGCCACTATTCCATATGGAGCCCCAGTTATCAAGCAGACAGACTTTATGAGCCCAATAGAGCTGTGCAATGCTGAGGCTCATCAGTCCTCAGCTATTAACAGGCTGTGGTGGGAGGGCAATATCTCTGCAACAGGGGCCCAGGCCTGTAACCAGTGCCTGGGTTTTGGTGGGAATGTGTTTAGGCCTCCGCTATTCACTGGAGCTCTGCAAGATTTATTAACAATTAGGCGCATGTAGCATTCATCACATGTTGAAATGAGGATATAGTTGTGCAAAGTTTTAATGTGTGTATCCTTGTGAGGTTTCCCTATCAGTGTGGATTACAGATATAGCCATGGTGAAGTCCCAAATATTACTGCATGCTTGCTTCGCTACTGCTGCACTGTTGCACAACCTCATTGTTCAGAAAATCTTAATTTTATTCCCTTTTTGGCCATCAGAAGGTGCAAATAATTATCTGGTAAGTCGTTTGAAAGAGTAGTTTTGTGTTGTATGTGCAATATACCCACATTTGTGAAAGAACATGCTGAAGTGACTGTTGCAGTTCTAGAAGAGGATAGTTGCAGGATAGGATGGGGAAATGAGTAAGAATCGGTATGCCTCTGGGTGCTGACTGGGTGTTTGGAATATTCCCCTCAGTGTAAACAGAAAACTTGCTCCATAGATGTACCAAAATGGCACAAGCTGTAGCCGACAAAATTTGGCTTCCAAATTTCGTGGCCCGTGCCCTCCACCCTAATAATCAAAGGGGTGTGAAATTGCAATCCTCGCAAGTGGCTGCGCACTGGCACAGAATGGTTAACTGTGACACTTAATTATGAATTTCATTTTTTAGCCTACTTCACTTTATTACTTATTAAAGGACGTCTCATATTTTACAAGAAAATCAAACCTCAAGGCCAAAGGAACAGACGATGACATTTTTGTTTGCTAGAAATAGTGATTGTATTGAATTGTTTTCACATTTGATTAATCATCTAATCGAATAAATACTCTCTTGGTTACTCCACAAAAACCATCTATGTCCCTAGCCTGAGGAACTGCTACGGGATATGGATATGCCTCATATATTGTGGATTAGATAGATATTGACCACGACAGATGATTCACATAGGCAGCATTTGGGTATTTTGGTTTACAAATTGAATGGTCACATATAGATATTATGGCAAATAGGATCGATTACCTTTTACAGGAGGATCTATGTGTGCACATCCAAGTGAGAGAGAGAGAGAGGCGGAGAGACAGAGACAGACAGAGAGCGAGAGCGAGTTGAGAGAGACTGAAGATTCCGGCTCACTCTCGCCCATTTTCACCTCCCATTATCTGATTAGCCTCCCATTTCCTCCCCATCAGTGCAGTGACCTGGATTTGGGCAGGGCAGTGATGGCCAGCCGGGGCGGGGTCCGGCGAGTGGGGCCAAACCATTTGGGGGTGGTGGAACCATAAATCAGCAGCAGCGGGAGAGGAGAGTGAGGTGGATTTATAAAGATGTTGTGCTCGGCCAGCCCACTTGTGGACACTGTGATGAATTCACAAGCACATTGCCAAGGCAAACTACTTCATTATGCCAAGGCCCAGTGGTCATTAATCTCCCTGGGAGGCCAGCATCCGGGGGGATCGCCAGACCAGAGAATTTATTCAGGCCTGGAGGTACCCATTTCATTAGCCATTCAATCTGTTCAGTCTTTCTCTCTCCCTCTCTTTCTCTTCATCTCTCTCTCTAGTTACCCTCACCTTAGTTTCTAGTATCTATCTAGTGAAGATTCTCTCTCTCTCTCCCTCTCTCTCCCTCTCGCTCCCTCTCCTTTATTAGGATAGATCCCACATATAACAGCAAATTCCCAGCGTTAACAAGTGTTGATTGCACTCACATAAACATGGGCAAATGTTGATTGTTACACTCTCAGAATCAACTTAACACTCACAATTTTGCGGCAATGCAGTAGCCATACCTGATGACCAACCACAATATGAGCGCAGGTAAAACAGACAATCTCATAGTTATTATCTTTACTGGGATGACTCAGACGCATACACACATGTGGACACGCACATACATGAACAGCATGGTTGCCCTACTTGTGTGCTCTCTAGGCCCATGTGTGTAGACATTGCTGGTCCTCCATTACTGCGAGCTCAGGTGAAATAGACAATCTCCCAGTTCTTATGAAGAGAAGGTGAGGCAGTGTTGAGACAGAGGGGGGATTCCCAGGGGTAAGCCCTGAACTGCTGGCTACCTCAGTCCTGTAATGGTGTCATTACTGAGGGCAAGCGCTGCTGGCCCAACATGTTATGTGGGGGGCCAACGTCCAATGATTACTTATTAATGCTGGACTCCTCAATCCACACACACATAGAGAAGACAAATATGCTATCGCTTCAGTCTATTACTGAGATCAAACACATACACAGAAACAGGACCACACACAATCACAAATACACACACACACATTAAGGTGAATCAGGGATGCCTCTGACGTTATCAATGCTAAAAGATATGGGTATTTATCTTGAGCTGAGGCTTGCTAAACAACTGAGGTTAGTTGTAGTGACATAAATGGAATTGCCAATTGTTAACACTCACTCAGACACAGACACATGCACACACACTTATGCATATTCTCTGTCTGAAACAGATATGCTCTCTCTCTCTCTCTCTCTCTCTCTCTCTCATGTTGTTAAGCCTGTAATACCACCATGTCAACTGAGCACACCAATACCCCCCAGTCTGTTATCATGTGATCAGACCTTGCATCTAAAAACGCAGGGAAGTCTCCATCCTTCTATGTTCCCTTGCTCCTCTCCCTGTAGGATATAGCCATATATGTGTGGAATAATTTCATCAACTATGCTTTGTCCCAGTGGACCCCTTCCACTTTAAACACTTAACGGCTAAATAAATAATGATGGCTTCCGTTCTGTGTGTGTTAACGTTAACGGCACCAGCCACTAGCCCCGGGTCCCACAGCAGCAGGAGTCCTTAAAGCGAATAATTTGCTTCCGCTCAGGCCGCTGCGCTGCAGCCGTTCACCAGGCAGATTATGGGCCTTTAAGTAGCAGCCAGGCCTGAAATGTGACTCTAGGGCTCAGAGGCTGTCGGGGAGGAGAAAAGACTCCTTAGAGAGAAACAGAGGGATAGGGACATGAAGAGAGAGATGGAGGGGGAGAGAGAGAGGTAGGAAGGGAGAGAGAGATAGAAAGATAGAGAAAGATGGACAGAGAGGGATCGGGGACTGCCAGCGAGGAGAATGACTCCTCAGAGAGATGTGGAGGGAGAGAGAGGGAGAAAGATGAGATGGAGGGAAAGAGAGAGGGATGGAGGGACAGTTTGGGTGGAGGGAGAGGGGGAGAGACAGAGAGAGATAGGGAGAAAGATGGAGAAAGAGGGCTCAGGAGCTGAGAGGTGGCAATATAGAGCAAGATTGCTAACTAGCCTGGCCAACGTTAAAGTTATAGCAAGTTAGCATAGCTACAAATTATTTCAAAACACATTGTGCTCAATGTAATTAGCTCCCAGAATTCATGGTAAACAGGAGTGTAAACTGTGACAAAAGTGTCCTACCTTTTGGAGAGCAGTAATGACATCCACAGTAAAGGACATGGATGTTTCCTCTGATGTTGTGGCATGTTAAAGTTGGCTTCTCCGTCACTTGTTGCTAGAAGAGATAAGATGAAACTTTATTGATCCCAGTGGGGAAATTATTTTGTTACAGCAGCAAAAGTAGGATTCAGCAGGAAAAGGGAATATAAGCACACCACTATAAAAATAAGCAATAAAAATAGTAGAAATAATAAAGCAATAAAGGAGAATATATACTAAACTATAGGGTTATGGTAAAAATATGCTACCAACAAATTCAACACATTATTAGACTGTACAAGTGGAACAAGACTTAGTATATGGCTGGACCGTGTATGAGTGTGCCACGTGCCACAGCCGACCAACGGTGTAACTAACTCCGCTGTAGACTGCTAATACAGAATAATAGTCCATACATCCATACTGATCTCCGTTCCAGCGCGTCCCGTCTCCCCTCTCCGCCGCTGTCGTCTCCACCGCGCCCACGGCCCGCATTGATCCTCCCGATCCAAGCGCCAGGTGTTCTAGTACCCATCGGTGCTGAAAACGCTGTTCACCGGACACCGGGGGCGCATCGTCGTCCGGACCCCCGCCGAAATCTCGGCCGGATCACCGGAAACAAATCGGCGCCCAGCTATCGGCACTGGCCAGAACCGTGGCCCCGGGAAACTTCAGGAAGGTCGGAAATAAGCCCTCGCCGTGATGAAACCTCCATGCTTGTCTGTGTCTCTCTCCACCGACAGAACAGAGGGCTGTCAGGTGGACTGAGCTAGCGCATATGCATCGACATAAACGGTGATATGATATAATTGTATAGATTCTACTTTAGCTTCAGCTTACATGCATGATATTGGTCAGCCTGCTTACTGTGTGGGAGAAACAGGCTCCCGATCTCAGCGGAGGAACAAGATGGCGGAGAAAATGAAACTTAAATTTCTGGCTCTGTGATCCTATGATGTGCCACGTGCCACAGCCGACCAATGGTGTAACTTGATCAGTCAGTCAGTCAGTCAGTCAGTCAGTGACAGATATTTGCGTTTGTAGGGCTGGCCCCGCTGTTGCGGTCCAGCCAATAAATGGGAAAGGAATGGGTGACTAACATTTAGGGTAGCCTACTTAAACTTTAATATGAATTACTAAATATAAAAGATTTGTTGAAGATAAGCTATATATGAACATAAGTATACAAAAATTAATGTGTTATTAAAATATCAATATGTACACAACATGAAATAGTGGGAAATGTAAATGTTAATATACCCATGTGTGAAAGTAAGGAGCAGATTTACAGCAATTTACAGCAATATGTGCAGAAAGTGTTGTGGCATTCCCAGTATGTCTAGTATGTAAGCCACAAGAGGTAGGACTAGTTCCTACCATAGGGTTTTTCAAAATCAGGCCAATTTTTTTTTCTTAGGCCAATATAGTCTAATTGAGCCTTTCTATAATACAAACAGTGGTTTGATCATATACAGCCTACTGAGGGTTGATGGGGGGAATTTGATATCAATTTGAAGTAGGCCTACAATATTTAGCCAATGGTTTCAGTGTTCAGGCTTGTAACAAAACAATTGGAATAATAAATTGGTTGCAACAAGTTAGAATAAAATACCCTCCAAAAGATTTCTCTGTTAATTATATAGTTGTGTCTGCAAATATACACAAGATGTTCCCTGAGGTATCCTTTGGGAGACGCTGTGGGAGTATGGGGTGCCGAGGCTGCTGCTGTGAGCCATTTGGTCCCTACACATCCAGAGTGAGAGCTGTGTATTCTTGGCATTAAGTCAAGCTCATTCAAGTCTGGCATTCATGGACAGGATATTAAGGTGCAGCCGAGGTCTGGGAAGTGTCCAGTTCGATGACATTAAGGTGGCATCTCTACTGTTTGCGGATGATGATGTAATTTGGCCAAATCATACAGTGATCTCCAATGCACATTGGAGCGGTTTGCAGATGAGTGTGACATAATCAGGATGAGAGTCAGCACCTTCGACTCTGAGGCCATGGTTCTGTCCTAGAAAAAGGTGGCCTGCCCCATTCAGGTGAGGGGTGAACAACTGCCTCAAGTGGAGGACTTCAGGTATCTCTTATTCATGAATGAGAAAGGGATTATAAGATTGACTGCCAGTTGGGTGCAGCGACTGCAGTAACGATGGTGAGAGAGCTGAGCCACAAAGCAAAGTTCTCCATTTATTGGTTGATCTTTGTTCCAACCCCCACCTATGGTCAAGGTTTGGGTAGTAACTGAAAGAATGTGAACTCAGCAATCTGGGAGGACCTCGGAGTTGAGCCACTGTTCCTCCACATTGAGAGGAGCCAGTTGAGATGGTTCAGGCACCTGGTAGGAATGCCCCCTGGGTGCCTCCCTTTGAAGGTGTATTACTGGGCACAACCGACTGGGAGGAGACCCCGGGGCAGACCCAAGACGCACTGGAGGGACTACATCATTCAGCTAGCCTGGGAGCGCCTGGGGATCCCCCAGGTGGAGCTGGAGGATGTTGCTGGGGAAAGGGGCATCTGGGCTGCTCTGCTCTGGGGGTTTGCATGATTGGAGTCAAACTACAATGACTTAAAAAACTCCACCTACACCAAAGTGCTGTGGTGGCACAGTGTAGTTGTAGCTAAGAGAATCACTGAACAAAATATTTAATTCATGCACTGACTTAGCCACTACAGTTAGAAAATCACCAACCTACTTTCTGGTATGTGAATGTACCGCACACCAACATAGAGTTGGCTCATGCTTGTGTGACTTCTACTGTACCGCCTGGTGTACGAGTGCACACTGTATTTTCCTTATGCAGGGGACTCTTGGGGATCAGCATAAAGAGCAAATACTGTACTTCCCCTAATATAAGCACTGCACACAAAAAGCATTACACATAAACCAACCAACCAACCAAATGACAAACACACAGAGCCTAGCTCTTATTAGGGTGCTCCTCCCAAGCACCTAATAACTGGGGTCTTGTGATCACTGGAACTGCAGGACAGTAGTAACTAGAAATTAGTTTTGAATGGCCCAAATCGTTCTACAGTTCTGATTATAGTCTAGGGTGAACACTAGGGATCCTCCCCACATCTTTCTCTATGACTCCCTCTCTTCACTGATAGTCCCTCCATCACTCCTGGCTTCTGCAGGCCTGACCCCCAACCCCTCTCCATGTCACAGTGACTCAAACACTGCTCACTCCTCACCCCCATCATCATCACCGCTGTCCCTCTCTCTTTTATCTTTCTCCCTCCCTCTCTGCCTTTACCTGTTTGCCAATCTCTCCATCCAGTGCTTATTATACCTCAATTTCAATCAGCCTCTCTACTGCCTTCTTGACATAGCCTACAAGTTAGAATTTATTATACATTCAGGGACATTGTTAGTCAAATGCAGTAAAAAATAGTACATACAGAGAATTAAACCAAAAAATTCTCCACTTGTGCCTAAGAGCAGAAAGTCTATTGAGTCACACCAAACTTTCTCTATACTGATCAAATTGCTAGATAAAGTGCCTCAAGTGTGCGTGTGTGTATGTGCGTGTGTGTGTGTGTGTGTGTGTGTGTGTGTGTGTGTGTGTGTGTATGATTGTGTCTGTTCCTGAGTCCTCGTCCTGTGTTCGGAGCTTACACTGATAACCCCATTAAGATATCGGGCTTTAATTCAAACAGCTTTCCTGACAACCACAATCAATAGCATCTTTCTCTAAACCTTTTCCTCCTGTTTTTCTTTGTAAGCTCGGCACGTTCTGCGCCACTGCGACTACATCCTCTATTTCACTCCAAACAGCGCCAGGCTCCACTAAAACCCTGGAGAAGGCGAGCAGACACCATCGGTTGATCTATCGCGCCATCTCCTCACTGAAGAGAGGACAGAGACATCAAATCCCCCTGAAATGACATCTGAACATCAATACGTGGTCCCCGCCCCTCCAATGTGACAGTAAAAGCCGTATTGATTTCCACCCAGATTAAGGATACTGCTGGGAGCAATTTAAACATACAAGCTGAAGTGTCCCGGCCCGATCGTGAGTGATGTCTTTCAGCGTGTATAATCAGGCCGTGCATTTTGGAGGAGCAGCAGTCTGGATCATGGACGTTTAAAGGATTTAAAGGAGATGGATAGAAAGAGAGAAAATGATGACTATGGAGAGGAATTACGGACAGACACATAGACTGGTACAGAGAGAGAGATGCATAGATACACACATACATAGATAGATAGATAGATAGATAGATGGATAGATAGATAGATAGATAGATAGATAGATAGATAGATAGATAGATACTATAATTTCAGAGATCCATAAGATCCATCCTGGAAGTCTAGCTAATAGATACTTAAATGGAGAGGAGTGGTGGAGGTCTTAAACTTAAGGTAACAGTAAATATGAGTCCTGAGTCTTGCGGGGTCCCATGTAGAAAAGGGGTGGGGTGGGGGGATTGTCGGTTGCCTGTCATGAAACACTCAACTTGATGATTTATGAAGGGGATTACGTGAGGCTACAGATGCAACAGTAATGGCATTCATTTTTTTGGTCAATATTCCACCAGCAACAGTGTTTTCCAAGTCATACAGAGACACGGCTAGCCTTTCAAATTCAGCCTAAGGTAGCTAGCTAGCTAGCTAGGTTAGCTGGACCTAGCAAACGTTATCTAGTGTAACCCACTTGGTGTATAGCAGTTAAGTTAGGTAGCTAACTACTGTTATTGCTGCTCAATGTAAAACATACCAGCAGAAAGTGGAAAAAAAATTTTATGATAAAAGTACTTACTAAAGTTATTCATGCAGCTCCACTCGTCGTCCTGTCCACAGAAGCTAGTCTGTCTATCACGCAGATACGCGCGTTTGTTGATTTGTTCATCACGGTACCGACCTGGGAGATGATGCATTCAGTAAAACTCGGAAATTTAGAAGACATACGAATATACAGTATGCTCACTGCATTCTTTCGGAAAATTGTTTTTTTTTTCCTATAACGTGACATAGGACCAGCAAGTTTAGATTTGGCTCCTTATGCCCCCCACAGTCCAACCTTATAATCTTTTTCCTGCTTAGCCCTGTCTCTCCATGTTCATCTTTTAGTTAAAGTAAAGAAGTTAGACTTTTAGACTTTTACGGAAATCTATGCAATATGAATTGCATCTACACACACTTCT
>NW_027279082.1:5000-143481 GCF_046629955.1 Centroberyx affinis | reverse complement strand
CTCATCCAAATGAAATCTGTCATTCTGTCACTTGACTGCAATCATCATTCATTCATTACAACTAGTTAGCAGGATGCCATTCGGGGACTCGATGGCATCTGTTCATTTAATACTACACACAATAACGTTCATCATACCCATTCACAGCCCCAGTGTAAGCAGCTGGAACTGGATGTCCTGTTAAACGATGAATGGGTACATTCACAGGACGGTCTGCTCGAATTGGAATTACACGTCATGCTGCCTTGTGGTTCGAGGTAAAACCTACAGCAACAACGGGACTTCCGATTTCATTAGCACTCGACATACAGAACGGGGCTTGCCAAGTAAACAGACCTGAGCTGCAACCATACAGACTTGAATACAGCCTAATACTTGAGAGACAGGAGACTCTCAGTCCCTGTCGGCTGCAGCAGCACAGAGGCCATTGCCTGCCCGTAATTGCAGGCAATTTTTTTTTGGCAGCTTTTACCTCGGGTAGCGAAATGTGGTGCGGCCACAACAGTCAGACTAATCTGAAAAGGAGCAGGCGGTGATTATGTTGCACGGGGGGAAACCACATGAAACGAAAACTCATAGTCGCATATAAAATGTGGAATGCATTTTGCCTCTGAACCAATGTAGCCCTAATGAAATTATGTATTTCTCCTGTTTTTGTTGTCATTTTCTGAATTTTTGTCTTAATTGAATACACTAGATTTCATTAAAAAAAAATCCAGATAAATGCATTATAAAATGTTTTTGTAGCATGGAAAAAAATATATATGAATATTATTTCTAGCTGCTGTATATAGTGCAATGTTGGTTAATGCAACACATTACCATAACGTTCCAACCCAAATACTGTTTACCTGCCCACTGCATAATGAAGAAAATGCTTCACTGTATTCTCTAAGCTCATCAAAGGAATGCAGAAGCAGATTGCTCTTGATCAGTGTTACTTGAGCCGAGGCTTTGGGGAAATTGGGGCAGAATTTATATTACTGGAGTCAGCAATAATTCCTGCCACCACCAATTATGTAAGATTTTGAAGATGTTTTCTAGTGGCCAGTCCAGCTCATCTTGACTCAACACTCTCACTCTGCTGTTGTGGACTATATCTCACTGTCTCAAGTCTTTACATAGCTTACTTTTGTAGCTCCATGTATGAAAAACTTAATTAGCTATAGAATCAAAGTATATGTGCCTCTTGCCCATGTGAAAACTTCTTTATGTGATTATCTGCAATAGCTGTGGTTTTGTGCCATATAGTGAAGCATCTAAAAGTCCAACTAGCCAGGCAGATCAAACAATCTGCTCAGTGTAATCACAATGGGAAACGCACAGGCAACTGGGAAACAAGATAGCAGCTCCAGAGCCATTGGTTAGCCGAACACTTTGAATTCTGAAGCTAAAAGTGTCCTCAAAAATGTTTATCTCTTCCTCCATATAATCTAAAGGCAAATCACTTAAAGTGTAACACCGCTATCTCCACATCACCTTGAATAATAATAAATAAATGAATATTCACCTTGAATAATGGGACCAGGAAGACTAGTCTGTTGCTTGTGCGTCGACTAATAGGGATCCGCAATAAACAATAAACATTAATGTGGTTTAATGTTGGTCAAGAAACTCCTCTGTAAATGCAGTGTGTTTGATTCACTGCTACAATAGGAACCATCACTTATTTAGCTTACATTGTTATGAAAATGGATTGTTACCTGGTGGGACTAATTATTTGGTCTAAACAATAGAAGTCCTTGTCATTTTTACCCCAAAAATTATTGAACGCTTAAAGTGAATCATAAATAGGTCTGACAGTTTCAGTGTTTTTTGTTGCTTGTTTTTGTTTTTCAGAATGGTTGGCAAGTAAAACATGGTCAATTAAAGTTCTTTTGCTGGAAAATATTCGTCACAACAACCCCTTTCATTCACAGGAGACATGGAGGATATGAACACACACACACACACACACACACACACAAATACACACAAATACACACAGGTGTGTAAACACCGCCACACAGGCTGTCTGGTATCGATCCATTCACAGGAGTTGCCACCAGAACATAGCATGATTAGAAATTATTAGAGCACATTATCAGTAGGCTACTGATAAGACCAAAACACACACACACACACACACACACACGCAAAGTCACTCCAAACTGTAAACAGGTTTTATATTTCAAATAAAACTCTTATTTACTCAGGCTACAAAATACTAACAAACCGACAAAATCGATTTGTTTCTGTTTCCAGATCCAATTCAGGTAGAATTATGTATTTATAGATGAGGTTCCTCATCTGTAAGGAACATCTATTCCTCATCTATTCCTTCAGTTCAGTTCAGTTCAGTGGACCACTGATCTGTGACCTCATCTGTGAACATTAGCTGTAAGAACTGTGGAGATAATTGTTTGATTGAAATCACTGAAACAGAAATGGCAACAGAGCTTTTGACTGAAACACATACTGACTGACCAGATAACTGTCTGTGCCTCATTACCTTTCCTCGCCTATAGACTCATCTCAACTTGACTCAACATGAGTCAAGACCAATTAACCAATCAAATCCACTGTTACATTTAGCATCAGGTCCATCACTCCTCACAACCTCGCACACTGAGGCTGAACTTTTACTGAAATAATGCAAGTTGAGATGAAATGTGATCACCTGCTAGTGACAATCAGCATTAGGGTTTTATTAACTCTTTAGTGGAGGTTTTGTACAGGCTGGGGAAACACATTCAGTCAATCAACCAATCAATCAATTAACCAATCAACCAACCAACCAACCAACAACCATCTATCTATCTATCTATCTATCTATCTATCTATCTATCTAACTATCTATCTATCTATCTAACTTAGCCTGTAGTTTTCAGATGCATGGCTCATATGACAGGTCGGACTATTCCTCATGTGTTTTAATCGTCCGGGTGGCTGTTGAAGTTCCCCGTCCTGCGCTAATTAGCTTCGGTCCAAAAAACCAACCCGCTTTCCCCGATCAGCATCTCTAGTGATTATCAGCCCAACTCCGCATCTCCCCTCCCTGGGAATCCATCCATTGAATTTCTGCCTCGGTAAACTGGATTCGCTGTAACATCTGGGCGCCTATAATAGTCGTCGCGTCTGAAACAGCTGTACAATCTGACGGACTTGAAACCATCACAGAGGGGAAAACACACACACACACACACACACACACACACACACACACACACACACACACACACACACACACACACACACACACACACACACACACACACACACACGGGGCTGAGGGAAATAATCAGGTCCGCTCACCTGTTTGAGATGTCGGTGTTGTGTCTGCGGGGAGAGGACGGCTGTCTGACTGTCTGCGGTGGGTTTTGCTGTACGGACCGGAGAGGCGTGTGTGTGTGTGTGTGTGTGTGTGTGTGTGTGCGCAGGAGAGCGGCGCTATATAACGACGAGCGGAGCGGCAGAGGGCGGCGCGGGTCTTTGGAGGGGATTTTGTGGATGGGAGGGGAGCAATTGCGCAGTGTAGCCTCATCTGTTCCGGAGAAGAAGAGCGTTTATTTCCAAAGCTTTATTATTTCACAGAGTGAGTCCTCTGCCGACTGAAACACCTCCAGCAGATTGAGGTACGGGCAGGGCAATTAACACGTTTCTTAATTGACGTTCTAAAAAAAAACAAAGGTAAAGAGGGAGAAAGAGGAGAGACAGTGGCACAGTCCCAAAAACTTCATCCAAGAATCTGCGATTTCCATTCAAAGCCACCAGTTCCTTCGCTTCCAGGTGTTTTTGCAGGTAGGGATTAGAGAGAGAAAGCTTTCTCACCAATGTCTGTCTAGACCAGTGGTTCTCAACTGTGGGGTCCGGGGACCACCATGGGGTCCCTGAGGGGGGTTCCAGGGGGTCCCCAGCAAATTGATGTTATTGTTAAACTTCAGCGTTATTTCATTTACAAGACGTGAACACAATTAGAGAATGTAGAAGAATGACTGTTTTGATCATAGTTTCACTGCAATACAGATAGTCATGGGATTCTGGACAAAATCATATCTGACAATACAAATATTCTCAGATTTGGGTCCCGAGAGACACAGTCTCATCAAATGGGGGTCCTACTGTGGCTCTAATGTGGGCTAAATTAGGGGTCCTTGATATGAAAAGGGGAAGGCTACTTGCCTGGTGTCCAGCAACCATGAATCACTTTTTTCATTTTTTTTTTTTCATTTTAAGTGCTAAAGACTGTGATTCATGGGGGCTGGAGACCAGGCTAAGTGGGATATAGTAGTCTATTAGGGGAAATCATGCTAAAATAGGCCCATGTGATCGCCTAGTTCTCTCTACTTGATATATCACACTAGCTCACAGGTTGTTGACAAGTGAGAAGAAGAATCAAGATCACTTGTCGATTTGGCGGCCAACAGAAGCTTAATTGGTGTGAAGCTGGGTTCTTGCTGGCTGGCACTGAGAGGTGAGCTGTCTACTTAACTTTTGCCCTTCTCAAAAAAAAGAAGGACAGGACATGCCCTCCCAGACAGTCAATGAGCTCTTGCGGGCTCCGGTCTTTTGGTAGCTTGGCAACAGTAGTTTTTTTTTCTCCTCTCGTGGATACACCTGTGTGTAGGTGCGCTGCAGGGTGTGAATGTGTTTAACTGTGTGTGTGTGTGTGTGTGTGTGTGTGTGTGTGTGTGTGTGTCGCGAGGCAGTGCTCAGAGTCTGCACTCTGTTAAAGCAGAAGATAAAGACTCCTGCAAGACCCGGGCTGTGGCCTGTCATCTGCTATTTATTGCATGTTGTGGTAGCTTGGGATCGTCCTCTCCTCTCCTCTCCTCCTCTCCTCTTCTCTCCTCTCTTCTCCTCTCCTCTCCTCCTCTCGTCTCCTCTCCTCTCCTTTCCTCTCCTCACCTCTCCTCATTTTGTCTCCACTCCTCTCCTTTCCTCTCTTCTTTCCTTTTGTCTCCTCTCCTCTCTACCTTCGTCTCCACTCCTTTCGTCTCGTCTCCACTCCTTTCATCTCGTCTCCTCTCCTCTCCTTTCCTCTCCTCACCTCTCCTCATTTTGTCTCCACTCCTCTCCTTTCCTCTCTTCTTTCCTTTTGTCTCCTCTCCTCTCTACCTTCGTCTCCACTCCTTTCGTCTCGTCTCCACTCCTTTCGTCTCGTCTCCTCTCCTTTCATCTCGTCTCCTCTCGTCTCTCCTCCTCTCATCTCCTCTCCTCTCTCCTCCTCTCATCTCCTCTCCTCTCGTCTCCTCTCCTTTCCTCTCCTCATTTTGTCTCCACTCCTCTCCTTTCCTCTCTTCTTTCCGTTTGTCTCCTCTCCTCTCTACCTTCTCCTCCACTCCTTTCGTCTCGTCTCCTCTCCTTTCGTCTCATCTCCTCTCGTCTCTCCTCCTCTCCTCTCCTCTCTCCTCCTCCTCTCCTCTGCTCCTCCTCTCCTCACCTCTCCTCATTTTGTCTCTCCTTTGCTCTCTTTCCTTTTGTCTCCTTTTGTCTCCTCTCCTCTCTACCTTTGTCTCCACTCCTTTCCTCTCTTCTCTCCTTTCGCCTCGTCTCCTTTTGTCTCGTCTCCTCTCGTCTCTCCTCCTCTCCTCTTCTCTCCTCACCTCTCCTCCTTTTGTCTCCTCTCCTCTTTCCTTTTGTCTCCTCTCCTCTCTTCTCTACCTTCGTCTCCACTCTTCTCATTTCCTCTCTTCTCTCCTTTCGTCTCCTCTCATCTCCTCTCGTCTCCTTTCTTCTCCTCACCTCTCCTCCCTTCCTTTTGTCTCCACTCCTCTCCTCTCCTCTCCTTTCCTCTCTTCTTTCCTTTTGTCTCCTCTCCTCTCTACCTTCGTCTCCACTCTTTTTATTTCCTCTGTTCTCTCCCCTCCTTTTGTCTCCACTCCTCTCCTTTCCTCTCTTCTTTCCTTTTGTCTCATTTTGTCTCCTCTCCTCTCATCTCGTCTCCTCTCGTCTCTCCTCTCCTCCTTTCGTCTCCACTCCTATCCTTTCATCTCTTCTCTCCTTTCGTCTCGTCTCATCTCATCTCCTTTCCTCTCCTCTCCTCTCCTACCTTCATCTTCACTCCTCCTCTCCTCTCCTCTCCTCCTCTCCACTCCTCACCTCTCCTCCTTTTGTCTCCACTCCTATCCTTTCATCTCTTCTCTCCTCTCTACCTTCGTCTCATCTCCTCTCGTCTCCTCTCTTCTCCTCTCCTCACCTCTCCTCCCCTCCTTTTGTCTCCTTTTGTCTCCTCTCCTCTCTTCTCTCCTTTCATCTCCTCTCCTCTCCTCTCCTCCTTTCGTCTCCACTCCTCTCCTTTCATGTCTCCTCTCCTTTCGTCTCGTCTCCTCTCTTCTCCTCTCCTACTTTCGTCTCCACTCCTCCTTTCCTCTCTCCTCTCCTCTCTTTACCTTCGTCTCCACTCCTCCTCTCCTCTCCTCTCCTCTCCTCTATTTACCCAGGATGAATCCCCTCAGTAAGGTATGTATTTGAGCAGTTTTTTCCGCGCTGCTCTGCTACACAATTATCCACAACACACTCGGTCACTTCCCATAACAATCACAATACTCCACTGTTGCTCACTAATCAATTCCGCTAGAGAACCCAGGGATGGCATGAACCTGCCTCGCTCAGAATCATTAATGGCAGCTATTAAATGAAGGGAAAGTGCTTCTTATTTTCCCCCCCTACCAGATTTTCCCACCTGAATCAAACCCTCAGGCTATTGTCCCTGATAATAATTTAGGTCTGCTTCACTGCATCTGATGCTAGGAGAGGGCCTTACTTCAAGAAATGTATAAAACATAATCCCATGCATAGTCCAATATATTCAGTCCGTGTATCTTTATGAAATGACCCTGTCTTTTTTTTGGGGGGGGGGGGGGGAACGCCACCGTTCATCCTCCCCCCCCCCCCCCCGTTTCAAAATCGGACGAAATAAACCGCGTCCCGAGAAAGTTGTCAGGATCGCGCTCGAGGAGAAAGCGAAAACGAGAGAGGATCACGACGCCTGCTTTTTTTTTTTTTTTTTTTTTTTTTTTGCTCGTGACCGATTCGGAGCAATTTGCCGCGGTAATGAGTTTCGTACATCTCGGCAGACGGATGGCGCGGAGAGAGGGGAGTAGTGAGGAGGAGGGGAAAGAGACGGAGAAACAATCGAAGAGGCGGGCTGGATTACAGTGCGTATGTGCCGCATGAGTTTTCTTTTTTCTGTTTTTCTGCTGTACGTTAATGACATGTTGTTTTGGAACCTAACAGGGGATTTGTGCAGGGTGCCTGAGCCCTGATCCGCACATGAGGACAGATGAGAGGGCGATAGCGAGGCCCAGTCCAATTTATAGCGAGTAATTGCTTTTTACTCTACACAATAAATCCCCTATACCCAGATATTTTACTTATTCATGTGAGTGAGTTGTATTTCTGCATGTGGTTGCGTGCATCTTCGCTGACCCGCTCTCTCCGATTGGCTCTTTACCCCTCGGCAAGTTGAGTGATCCGTGGATTTCACCTCTCAATACACATCCGAACACGTTTTCCCTCCGGTCTAAAATGTGATGGAGATGGAGATCGCACTGGGAGCAAAGAAAGAAGCAGAGATCGATGTGTTATAAAAGCTCATGTGTCGGAGCTGATGCTGTTCATTATTGCAGCTTGTTGAAAAGGACTGTCAGAGGAGAGGGGAAATTAAGAGAAGAGGGGGTCTAGTATTCTCTCTCGTCCATTTCTGTTTTTCCCTCCTCTGCCCTTTAAAGCCGATACTCCGCAGTGACCTCAAAAGACGAAAGGGTGAAATGAACGCTCCATTCATGTCTCCTCTGCCCTGCCCACCTCTTTATTCCTTCTCCCTCCCGGTCCCCGTTCTGTACCTCTCTGAGATCTCTTAATGTATGATGCGCTTCAAGCACAGTAAGCAGCTCCTTTTGTCATTTCAACAGTGGCATTATTCAGTGTAATCTCTTAAAAGCAACACTCACAGAGGCTCTGCTTGCAGACAAGTAGGTTTTTTGTTTTTTTTTCCACTCGCAGACAAGTAGGGTTGTTTTATGTTTTCAAATGAGAACACCGAGTTTTTAGGAGTCCAGTGGGGTTTCGTGTAATGAAAATAAAATTAAATTCAGTTAGTCATCAAAGAGCCATTGCAATTATGATAGGCATTACAAGAGGTAATAAAAGAGAGGGTAATAGAATAAAATGTGTTGTATTGCCGTGTGAGGTATTTGGATCCTTGGAAATAAAAGAATTGTGAGTTTATGATCCTCACTGGGAATTTTGAGATCAATTCATTTCTCTGGGTTAAAAGGCTCCTATCTGCCTCTGACTTTGGGTAGAGTGCTGAGGCAGCTAAGCAAGCCCAACGAATCCACAAGTAGCCCGAAGCTCCATACCTGCTCCTGTCTGGATGTATGGTTGCACCTGCAGCCAGCGTATTAACATTAAACCTGCAGTAAGCCACGTCAGACCTTATAACCAATCCTGAAACTAACGTGTGCTATGTGGAGATTTCACTGAGACATAATGATATAAACCAATATCCACTCAGCAGCAGCTGTGTTGCTGTTTCCACCTCTTTTCTAAAGCTTGTTGTCAAATTCCGCTCCTGAACGAAGCTCCTCCAGGTCTATTCAGTAGCTTTTCTTTTTTTTTTAAAATAGCATGAATCCTCCCTCGCTGTTTAGAAGCGGCGTTCACCCCCTCCCATTCCTGAAAAAATTCTCGTAATTGATGAAGCGAGTGAGTACATTTGTTCAACTAGTAAACTTGCTACCTGCCTCTTGTCATTGTGGGACAGGTAACCTTCAGCAGGAGGAAGTTCTGGAAAAGTGAGACTGGTAACCGATGACACTTCTCTGTAGGTACGGTTAGCTTAGCTGTTAGCCTTTATAGTCCTTCGCTAGGTTTGTCCTAGTGGTGCAGTGGCTTTGCTGTGCTTTATTTACAAATGTGTTGCGTTTTTGTCACCCTCTAGTGGTCACAAAATCGCTTATTGCAGCTTGAACCTACTAATTTCAAAACAAAGAAAAGCAGCAGGCCAGACATACACCTGGATTTGATGAGTCCAGGCAGACGATGCGATCCCATGATGACTTGTTTATGTCACAGCCCCACAGCTTTTGTTTCTGAAATTTGCTAATGCTGCTAGCGCGCACACCCAATAAACACACCACCACCACCACACATTACACTGACTGGTTTGCTACGTGGTGCCAGGGTCACCCATTGGTTCATTCTAGCTTGGTGCAAGAGTTACCAGACGTCTGGTTTTCAGACAGTCCAATTTTCAAAAGTCAACCAGATGAGTAGATGTCAGAACATGCAATTTTTGTCTCACTGTCTGCCCATTTCATTCAAATAATATAAAGATTGGAATGGCATGATGAATTTAATATGGGACTCCTCTCCTCTGAAACAGGATGTTGATTGGAGCAGGCCTCCTTCTGACCAACACAGGATTACAAGCACGGTGTTTTAAAGCAAAGAAAAAAAAGCAAGTGCAATCATAAGTTACAGAGCCAGAGTTGGATTGCTTTTTGCTATGAAAAAAGTTTTATGGTGTCGTGAGTGGACTCTATCTGTCCGAAAATAAATTCAGTGTACTAGGCCACCTAGAGAGGGGTTGGCTATGAGGAAAAGTTACTTGAGTGTACGGGTCTGTATGCCTTAGCTAGATTTAATTAGCTAAGCTAGCAATTAAGGGCTGTCTTTTGTAAGTAGCCTACCTGTCCAGTCTGAATGGATATCCCAGAATTTGTTTGTGATTCTGTTAGGGTTAGGGATCTGGTTTTTCATTGAAATAGAGGCAAAATCAAAGAAAATTGTCTTCTGTTCTTAGCTCAACTTCAGCCCTTTTTATTTTTTACAAATATCCGCAGATTTCCTCCAAAGACCTTACACTATAGTCCAATCACAGTGGTTGATAATGTACATAATGGGCATAATAATAATGACAAAATGTGTTATAAACAATTGCTGAAAAATCACAGGAAGGCAGAGCTGTCTGAGAATCTGTAAGTATTTAGTCAAATTTAATTTTGGCAGAGCGAGGTAGATACATGATATGCAGTCTTGTTAAGTGGACACACCACAGAGCCACTGACCACCCACTGCTATTTTTTTTAATTTTTTTTTACATAAGAAATTGAGGGAGAAGCTGAGCCACTTGAAGCTGCCGGTGGGAAGCCTGCTCTACAAATGCGGCATTACTCAGCCCGAAGCAGATCAATCCCAGCCAAACTCCCCGCCACACGGCAAGCAAGCGCTCCCCGAAGTGTTTATCATTCTGCAAATATTTTACACATCTGCTGCTTAATTCTCTCTCTGGCTCTGTCCTTCCCTCTAAATAGAGACCTGCATTATGATAGTGAGTTTTACTTCGCTCTGGTGAAAACGTCGAAGCCTTCACCTCAGTGTTAAATGGGTAGCTGCAATTGATTCGAACTGCATTATGATTATTATAATTCCGACTATATGATTTGTAGGATTTTACCTCCTAGTTGTTAAAAATTTGTGCTGTCTTGTATGTGTCTGCAAATAACAAATAAACCAAACAAATATAAGTCAGTCTGAGAGAATGTCATGGTTTTGGGATATTTGTCCATTCATAATTTTTCACCCAAAATTGTAACTTTAAGGTTATTGTATATTCGTAACCCATCAATAAAGTTAAAAATGTTGTATGTGGTGCTATCATGGATGCTCCAACACAGTCTTGTAAAAGCTTGCAAAATCAGCACCAACTCTGAAATGCAGATTGCATGTTGCAGATATTATTATAATTATGTGAAGATTGCATTGCTCCACCATAAATTGGATTATGTGACAATACCACGAATTGGACATGCAATTTTCACCTGTGTATCATGGGAAAAGGTTTGATAACGGTTCTAGTCTATAGGCAAGTAAACAACTTTGGGTAAGGTTAGGGTTAAGGCTTTCGTCAAGGTTAAATAAGAAAATGTACAAATTAAAACTCACAATACTCACAATATAAATCTTCTTGGTATGAGTTGGGACACACACACACACATACACTTTTCACACACATATCACAATAAACACACACTTGGAGTCACAGCAACAGGGATTTGGGGTTGAGGATAGAAAACTCATTCATATTCATATACTATATTGATGACTGATGATATGGAACTCATTCATATACACAAACAGGGAGATAGGGAGGGTAGGGAGGTGTTGATTAACTTTAGAGGAATGTTTTAATGATTGCACTTTTGCCCTCTTTTTATGTTTTTATGTCTTTTTAATCTTGTGACGTTGTGAGTTTGTCGTTTCATGTTCTTAGCTGTGTTCTATTTTCACCCTTTCATTGTTGAAAGATGAAATAGATAAGTCTCCTATTGTCGAAAATTAATTATATCTTGCCTGTGTCCCTATCATACTGTAAATGATAAAAGCTGTATTTTCTGTGTGATGATTTATATATCCTTAGATTTGGTCTATCTTCAAAGCATTGATTAGTGATACAACAACATCAATACTTTTGGAAGAAGAAAGAAGCGCCTACTGTCAGATTATAGCTCAGTGAGTTGACCAACACCCTCCACCTTGAACAGATAAGATTCTCTTTAATGATGGTTTGAAAATAATTGGTAGTCCCTCCTCCGTCACCTAGAGAGTTAAAACATAATCCATAACAGACTCTTCCCTTGAGGTCGATTATCCGCTCCCTGTGTTTCACTACATCGTCTTCTTATCATGCACTATTTATAGAGCAGGTGTTTGAGGATCGTATTTAATCATATCGAGTTTGAACCTTATTCTGTTTGTTGAGTTCTGCTTTGTTTTGTTTCCTTTACTTACATAAGAAATAGAAATTGTGTTTCCACTTTATTAGAGAAATCCTTTCTCTAATAAAGCATACTTGAAACAACATCAGTACATATGTCTGTTTAATGTTTTGAATGTTAATCTTTACAATGTCATGAATCAAGGCAAAGATGATAATGAAGAACAGATGTGAGCTACTTAATATTCACAAACATTGTGAATCAGTAACATGATTTGACTTGAAGAACCATGGAGTAACAGTTCTTAGACTTCACATTCTGAGAAATAGAACCAATGTTTGTTGCAAGGCTAACTGGCAGTACTTCAGTCTGCATATAACACACTCCATGTGAACTCTTGCATTGGCTGGTGGTGTCTAGACTGGCATTGTGAGTTCGACCTTCTCCTCGTACGGCAGATGCGCGATTGTGAACTCTTTGTCAGCCGGGTTGTCATTACCTTTGTGCAGTTATTCAAGGAATGGAGAGTCAGATGTAAGAAATTCGTCATCAGTCATTGAACGCTACCAGCCACAAGGCATTTGGGTGAAGACCTGACTGTGCCTGGGCCTCTGCAGGGGTGTTTCTGTAGTCTACGTAAACTCCCCTTGCCACCCCATACTCACGCAAAATCATTTCTTAATGGATCACAGACTTACTGACAGGCAGGAGACGGTATGTGATAACGGCCGCCTGCTGTCTGGGTGTCTCCACAGGGCGTACACACCTCCTGTCTACTCCCTGCACACCAATGACTGCACCCCACGATCAAGCCGCAAACGACACCACCTTAGACGGCCTAATCAAAGACAATGATGAACTCATCTAATGCAGCGAGGCGGCCAGACCCGGCGTCTTGGCGCGCTGGCAGCAATCTCCAGCTTAACACTCTCATCCATCACACAGTCGGGTATACGGTTTCGCCTCCTTCCCCTCCGAAGCGAAACTGTGGCGCGTTCTTTGAGTGGCGGAGAGTATATGTTGGCCTCTATCAAAGCCAGGGAAAGCAAAAAGGGCAAAATAAGATTGCTGCTGACCCTGCCCACCCAGACAACTACCTGTTTGACATGTTGCCCTCTGGAAAACGGTCCCCGTATATCAGTGCTGCACCGCCCACCACCGCAAAGGTTTCTTCACTCTCCTTATCCAGCCGTCCTCAACCATACCACCACACATCCCCAGGCATGCTTTCAAATGCACACACACGCACACACACATACACGTACATACACACAGCAGCCTGGACTGACAGACTAAAGAAACTACTAATCAGCCCATGAACACTGACATAAGCTAGTCAGTCATTTATCCATCTTTTTCCATTTATTTACCTAGTTGTACTTTGCACATTAACTGTACCAACTATGCCAATGCTGCAACACTGGAATCATTTTGTGAAGTATTACGCAATTTCAATCAGGAAGACTACCTAAATCATTCATTCATTCATTTCTCTTTGCCCAATCAGAGTTGGCGAAAATCTTCCCTATTATTCCAGAGAACTAATCAGAGTTAGCCGGCACTTCCCTCTCAGAGAGCCAATCGTCTGACGGGAGTATAAACACGTCACCTTCAATGCTGTTGTGCTACTCACAGATCTATGCTGTATGCTGCTGTCATTCCAGTCTTTGTGCTTTCCTTCATCCCTCCTCCATCCCATCACCACCATGTCCAGGCTCCAGAGGAACTCCCCTAATTCCTATGTCCATCCCAGATGTACCCCTAACTTCATGAATGGGAAGGAGTTTCTACATGGAGCTTACGCCAAAGTTTCCATCATGTTTCATGTCATGAATAAAGTTTTTCATTTGAGCATTCATCCTAGTCTCTCCTGATTGAACTAATATACTTTATGTTTAGTTTGCATTCATACAATACGGCACGTCTTGCACTACATGTGAGGTCCTGTTACTTTCAGTTGTCAGTTCTGTCTTGTAATGTGTCCAATTCCTTGTGAACCTGTTATACTTAAATATAATGGGTACTTATTGTAGCAAGCGTAGTCCTTCTGGAAAGCGAAGAAATGCCTTCCCTCATTTGTTCTTCCATGAGGTCAATCCAGTTGTTCGACACCAGCGATAATCTGGGAGACATTAAATCTTTCAGTGAAGAGCTGAAGAGCCTCAGGTTCATCATAGCCATCCTGAGCTGGTCTTGTGGGTCAAGATGAGAACTACTTTTGTACGGGGGCAAGAGTTGTTCAGCCACTGGAAAAGGCAGAAACATGCAGGCCAGTATGGGGTGAACAGAGAGAGTTTTTTCTGCACTTTGTTTTCCTTGTCGGGCCCTTCCCCACACACACGTACACGACCGCCGTCTTCATCGAGAACAGCAGGCATATCTCTCACAGAGCAGACAATTGCAAAAATGTCACTACCGCTGCTCCACCTGGCACACCACAAACAGACAGCGGCCCTCTGATCTCTGTATCAAACAAACAAGTTATATTGGTTGGCAGTGACAACAAACATGTAATTATTGTTTGCGACCACGAGTGTTATAGCTATTGTCGCTGTACCTGTATCTACAAAATGTAAACTTTTCAGTAACTAAGAAAAATAGCCTTGTTTTAGCTTGGTCACAATGCATTTTTGACTTTATCCCGTGGATTTTCTTTTGGTTTCATAAGGCCAAGAGGTCGCAGAATTTTCTCAAGCCTCTGAGGAGCATGTGATCCGTCGACTGAGGTGAAAATAAGAAAATCAGCAAAATTGGAGTTACATGGCTTTCACAGGACAACAGCAATATGAAGAATAAAGGATACAGAGCCTGTAGATCTGTAGTGTGGGTGATTTATAGTGTATTATACCTGTCTCAGTGGCTGTTCTGACCAGTTGGAGGCCCATCTGCAGGATTAAAGGGCCCACCACAGACTCCTTGAAAGGCCAATGGGCCTTTTGGAGCTCTGGGTCCTGGTGCAACAACTGCACTGCTGTCTTCAGCCGTGGACTGGAGCTATCGTTATGATCATAATGATCTAGATGGCACATTAATTCAGTTTCATCAGTGGCTTAATGCTCTGTGCTGGTTGTTACAGCGTTGTGACCTTTGAACATATTAAAATAGCATTACCGATATGCATCCACAAAACATTTTTCCAAAACAGACCTTGAGCAAATAGGACAGCAAGAATTCTGCCATCAATTTAAATTATAGCAATGACAATTATCACATCCATTTGGTAAATTAAGTATTGATTTGTACTTGTTCACAAGGCTAGAGATGCTCTTTTATTGCTTTTCTATACACTGAGTGGAAAACACATACACAGGAAAGGAAAGGCAAAAGCAGGATTTCTTACAAGCAACAATATGTCAAATCAAAGACACGTGGTCTTTTTCTCTTTGGGATGTGATCAGCCGACAGCTTTTTTTTTGCCAAGAAAATTCACAACAATAACCATTAGACCCCATAAGCCCGAAGAAATTATTGAGAAAAGTATCTAGGGGGATGGAAAATGGTGTCAGATGATAATGTATCCCAATGGCCCTGCTGTGAAATTGACGAAAAGTGGCTTAACAAGCCCAGACAAGGCGAGGTAAATCAGCGAGGGAAACAGGTCTAGTGTTAGAGCTGATACCATCTTCTCAACAGCAAAAGTTAAAAACTATTTGGTCAGCAGCAGAAGAAGCAAAGTGATCAATGGTACAATAAAAACCTTAGAGTTATGCTGGAGAGCAGTCATATAATATTATACTTTCATCTTTTCATCTTTTGATTCTAGGAGATTAACAAGACTTCATATAATAAACATGACGTCTGTATATTCCCTTTTAAAGCTGAGGACGTCAGAGAAATGCTCTAACTAGATTTTAACCTAGATGCAGTAATGGTGAATAGTGGATCAGCATAGTTGATTAAAACAGTTTAAACATTGTTTATCTGTGAAAACTGAGCAATGTTTACTCAGATTAATAAGTAGGAGGAGAATTCTGAAACAAATTGGTCATTAAAGATGCAAGATGCATTTATTATGTTTAATAGTGTGTTTGAAAATAGCTTGAAAAATAATAAATTGATGGTGGCACGATAGAGAACAGGAAGAGGGAAAAACATTTTGTGTGTGTGTGTGTGTGTGTGTGTGTGGGCAGAAGGTCTAACAGTCAGTCAGTATGGTCTGAACTTGGGGGAATATACAGCTCTGCTTGGGGTCAAAACAGATGGCTGACAATTGTCCAGACCATTGAATCCTCCAAAATTAGCCACTTGCTGAATATTTTTGGATAGCAACTGGGCACCACTAAATTTCCCATGAATGCTATGTTTAGCCATGGCTTCCTCCAACAAAAACAATATTCAGATGCTCAGGAGAGCAGAAAGATCACCAGGAGGTACAATTTAGTAGCCTGTTATACTCAGTGTTTTAGTTATATCATCCATTAACTGAACTAACTGAACTGAGCCATTCACGTCCTGATAGACTTTTTTTCTATATATAGATAGATGGATAGATAGATAGATAGATAGATAGATAGATAGATAGATAGATAGATATCAGTATACATTAAACTTTTGCCTGTTACTATTTTATAAATTCTTTTAGAATTTAATCGATACACATAATTGCACTTGGTTTGATGATGCATCCTATAACATTTTTCTAAGGCATGAAACAGACTGTGCAATGATAACAGATTCAACATCTCTTTCGCTTGTACTTGATGAGTCACGAAGTGGACATGTCAGCGGATCAATGAAGTGTGTGATTCAGATACATCCCCCATCTATTCATCAGCTGAAAACATGACTATAGCCATAAATGGAGAAAAAAGTCACTTTAAACCTAACCAAGTTTCCAGAAGGACCATAATAGGAAAACCAAGTGGAAGTGATATTAAGCAACTCCTCAAAAGTTTAAAAGACATTTAAAGCCACAGTCTACCATTGATGCTTCTTTTGTAAACATTGTGTTACTTATCTGAACAGGTTTGCATTGCAAGTCACTTCTTTTAATCTGGAATTATGTAACTAAATTACCACATTGCCATCTGTGTGTGAATGCATCAGAGTCTATTGTGGGTAGCTGTTTATATTGGGCTATAGGGATAAAGTTCTCCCACTAAACACATTTTCAAAATGTTTAGCCACAGGATGTCTGGCAAGGACATAGCGTAGTGTTTGGCTGGGGCGATAAACTAACCTGAGGGTGAAAGAGTGTTAATTGGCTCAGTATGAGCATGAGTGGGGTGAATGATTGTAGACCCGGCTGAACATGTTTTTGTACATGGAAAGAAGGAAAATTAGCTATGCAGTATGTAGTATGTAGCTCAAACTGGCTACGTTTGTTTCAAGGTTCTCCAAAGCATTCTCCCTCCTCCAAAAACCCCAAGAACTAGGACCTTTCTCATCTGGAACACAAGCTGGCACACGCCAAACTCTCTCAGTGAATACAATGAAGCCATGAAATGTGAGTCTAGTCTAGTCTTCTAAATAACCTGGCCGAACCCATATTTTACTGGACTGCCCTGCTGGAAGCTCAGGAGAATGAGGAAGCAAACCTGGTGGTAATTGAGGGACCGGACAGAGGCTCAGCAGCAGGACCCCCGAGGCTGTGGCAGCTCTGGAGCTTGGTGTGCCGTACAAACTAGCAGCACACCGGGCCCGCAGAGCCGCTGATGGTCTTCCGTATGATGGGTGCTGGAGGCGGTAAGGCTAGTGCAAAAGGGGAAGGCACCCTCCGGAGTCGAATAGCGCACCAGCGGGACCTGTCACTAAGCATATTGTGGCAGGCCCCAATTGACAAGCTGTCTGGAGAAGCTGAGATCAGAATGATACCATTTTATTGCACCCCTGCGGCCTAAGGGCACGAACCCACTGTGACACCCGTGAAATGGTCTTCTTGACAGTATGCTTCCCGTCAAAGTGGCGCTTCATCTGCACTGCTGCTCTCGTCAGACTAATGTCTGCTGGGGCTGCTGCTGAACTTCGTCCCTGAGTCCTGAGGTCTGTGTACTTCTAGGACGACTGGCCCTGTAGCGCATTGGGATTGGTTTAAGTGCTGTTTGACCGCTATCTGAGAAGTGCGTCCATGGGTGAAATGTACAGTACATTGGTGCTACCCTTTAAGGTCTGGTTCTTCACCTTCTCCACCCTGTTTTTGGCCTGGGGTTGGTGGTAGGCTGTGTGAATACGCTTCATTTCCATTCCTGAGAAGGGAGGAACACTGAGCTGAGGTTATCTGTGGCTCACTGTCTTGGTGGTAAAGGCGAGCAGCATGCCCCAATGGGTCAAGAGGCTGTCCAAGATGTGCAAGATGGCCTGTGTCGTGGCATTTCCAACTGGGAGGTCACACACCACCAGGAAGTGTTATAGTTGTGGGGAAGAGCATGCTAATGAGTATCCCTACATATGTCCGTTGGAGGTGTTCCTACAAATCACGCCATCTATGCTTCCAGTTGGCACTCGCCATTGACAGTGCACATGCTCACAGGGCAGGACCACATTGCAGGATACATATTTCCCCTACAGGAGAATTGCTGTACAACCTGGTGAATGAGGCATCAGGCACCTTTGACACTCCTGAGTTAGTAGTTCCAGGGAGATGGAGATGGGGGGAGCTGTGAGAGGCAAAGCATCAGTGGAGTAGGAGAGGAGGTCAGAAACCATGTTGTCCTTCCATGGGTGATGCCTTCCTCATACTGTCTCTCATTCATGCTAACTAACAAGACAAACAAGCACAGTTGTACCTCTACATATCTGATTCCACATGCCCATGCCCCAAGAACTCTGAATTATCCCTCCTTTGTGTTCTTACCGACACCCCAAGGCAAGCTTTGCTTTCTAATTTGAGCCTGTCAAGAATAGTGAGGAGAATACAGTCCATCCCCAACAGACAAATCTTCTGTTGGAGATCTTCTGTTGTTTCCACTTGTAAAAAAAAAAAAAAAAAAAAAAAGCACAAAGAAGCCAGAAAAATAGATTGTGCAGGTAGGATAAAACAAACAGCTCATAAAAACACCCTGAACGAAACAAATAAAGATCAAGAGGATGAACAAAAAGAAATGCAAAGTGAGCAGAATAAGTCAATATAGACCAAGTGAAAAGCATAGGGAAGTGGAAACCATGGGTGGCATGGTGGCTCAGTGGTTAGCACTGTTGCCTCACAGCAAAAAGGTACTGGGTTTGATTCCTGGCCCTGGTTTGTCGATGAAGTCTGCATGTTCTCTGTTCACTCCTACAGTTTTCTAAATTGCCAATAGATATGAATGTGATTGTCCATCTATGTATGTTAGTACTAAGATGGACTGCCACCTGTCCAAGGTTTCCCTGCCTTCTACCCAACACATGCTGGAATAGGCTCCAGCTCCCCGTGACCCTAAACAGGAAAAAGCGGGTAAAGGCAATGAATGACAGTGGTGGAGATCAAAGTGTGTGCATTCAAAGAAGAATGAGTATTGTGCACACGATGCCTGTCATCTATCTACTGTGCTATTAAGGATGAGTGTCAACAGAAGGTGGGAAGTAGGTGTGTCAATGGGGCTATTAAACTGTATACCTCCCATCACAGATATTTGGTTGAAATAGGCCCACAATACTTCCAGAAGGATCTGGCATCCCAGAACCATGCTCCTCCAAACCCAGTCTGAACACTGATAACACCCAGTTGATAAAACCAATGAAAACCCATTCTCACCCACCCTGCCTTTCCTCTAACATCCATCCCAGGTTTCAACACAGGTAAAACATATAAATCAGACAGTGGAGGAGAAGCTCAAAAACTACCTATAGGAAAAAATTGGTCAAAGCATCTTTTGATGCCATTTTAGTTTGACCTATGCTGATGAGTTCTAATTGCATAAGCACTTGCTGTACGATTTCACGGATTTTGCCTGTTTCATCCACACCAAGGCCTTGTCCACACTAATCTGGGTAAATTTGAAAGCACATCTTTATTTCTCTGTTTTGGCCTTCCATCCACACTAAGACGCCGTTTTCGACCACTGAAAACGGAGCTTTCTGAAAACACTCTCCAAAGTGGATGAATTTGAAAACGCTGGTTTCGTATTGTTGTGTGGACGGCGAAAACCTCACTCACTGATCTCACTCAGGCAGTAGTCAAATAGTCTATATTCTACATGACTTTGGCGGTCTTGTGGTAGTTTGTTACTTTCAAAAGCAGCTCAACTTCATCGTCCGTCCAGACAAAGAAGTCTGGCTCGCTTTTGTCTGTCTTTTGTCGTGATTTGGACATCTTGTTGGTGCTTAAGGCTCTGCTACTGCAGCCATGACAACACTTCCGTAAACAGTGGTAACCATGGTGGTAATAATGCCCAATAGGGTAGATTTCACCGTTTTCCTACCTTTTTTGCATATCAGTGTGGACGGGAATTTTTTGGAAAACGGCATGGAAAGGCTAGTGTGGATGGAAACACAAACGACACGAAAACGCTGTTTTCAAATTTACCCGGATTAGTGTGGACATGGCCCAAGGCTTCATGTACTGAGCGGGTGTACTTTAGTGAAGAATGTAAGTTGTTTTGTTGTAGTTAGATAACACTGTACTTGATTGACTACATTGTAAACATCTGCTATGCTTTTTGCATCCATTTTTGTTGTGGTCATTTTCAAGGTCAGTGACTACTGTAGCAATCTGGAAGGGCCCGCTAGCAACATTGCCAAACAGGACATCCCTGCTGGCACAGTGTTAGTGTCATTGCTTGAGCAGCAGGAGGTCCTGGGTTTGTCCCTGGTCCCTGCCAGATGCTACACTACCTGTGTGTGCTAAGTCAAACTTTTCTATAAAGCACATTTAAAACAACCCATTGTTGACCATAAAGAACAACAACAACAAAAAAAATGCAGGCAAAGAACACAAAGCAGAAAGCCAGCGAATGCAGCATTATTAGATTGATGCTAATACCTAGGTGTGTTGTGGTTTCTGCTTTCCTCTTCCATTGAGGATGAAGTGACCCCTGCATTAGAATAGCAGAACACAACCAAGTAAATTTCCAGTAAGCCATCCTGTGCCAATGAACCAGTTACGACCAATAAAACAACTCTGTTCTGTAAGTTATGCTCCACTGCACCCTACACCAAATAGTTTCCTCTGAATTTGAAGATTGCCTACTACTGTGCTGAATCATGATGAAAAACATTTTGCAGTTCCACCCATGATTTAATCATCAGAAGCACAATCTAGCATGTTTAATAGTCAGTCAGATTAAATATAGTGTAGGTCTTACCTCTTACCTCTTTGTGCGCTAACACAAGAACAGCGGAGTCAAGCACGGTCAGGCTGACTTCTTGAAGGCAAATTGTCAAATTTCCAGTCAGCCAGCCAGCAAGCTCTTTCACATAAGCCTAATAAATGTATTTAATTCTTTTTTTGGGGGGCATTTTTGCCTTTGTTCAAGATGAGAGAGAGAGAGGAAAGACTGGGAGACAACAAAGGTCCTGGGCTGGATTTGAACCCCGGATGTTGCATTTACATGATAGACACCTTAGACCACTGAGCCACCAGGACTCCCTTAAAATTAATTTAAGTTGTTTTATGTTATTCATTTCACTGGTTATTTGTTTTTTCTTATTTCTTTTTACTATAGTACTTAGGTTACTTAGGTTGGTATCTGTACCAAAGTCAACATTTTGGCACCATAATCACACTGCAAGTCACATACCTTTCACTGATAAAAATGAAATGAAATTAAAAAATGTAATTAAATGCTACTTAGCTTTACAACAACATTGTTTGTGCCAACCGTACATTTGGTGATACAGGATAAACTCGCCTTTTCCCCACAAAAATGATGCCGCTGGGCTTCCTGTGTTTATGACAGATAATATTTTTAGGCATTCAACAGTATAATACCGCACATCATGATAATTGATGTGAACAGATGGATGGAGTCATTTCTGAAAGTGTGCCAGTGTCCCTTCTCTTGAACACAAGGACATACAAGGGAACACTATTTCACCAATTATATTTCACCTTTATACAAAACATTATAAAAGTGAATCTTCTGATCATTTCACAGTTAAATTGCTAGCAGTTCTGCTATTATATATGTTCAAACATCAGACCAATTACAATAATGGAAGAGACCACTTTGACGGTTGGTGTAGAGACAGTTTTTTATTTATTTATTTATTTATTTTTACAATTTGTGGCAATCTGGCTTACAAAAGCCCCACTTGAAACTGAAAGTAGAGCAGCAATGACACTTTTGAAATTGACAAAAAAAGGAGTGTATTACAATGAGGAGGGTACATAATGTTTCTGATGGTCTTGATGGATAGTGGTATTCTCCAAAATAGGCATTGTCAGTTGTAAGTCTGGGCCCATAGTGACCCTGCTTAACTGTCCTGTTGCAGAGTCACCAACTCTGAAGTTGAGGAGGGGACTCTCAGGTCTATATGCAGGTAAGAGGGTAAAATGAGAGGCAGATGTGTCTCATCTCCAAACCTGAAGCATCTGTGAGTGACGATACTAAAGACCACACTAGGTTTCAATCTGTGAGAAAAATCTGTGGCGCTATCCAAGGTGCTGAAATCTCTCCACAAGCCATTTGGAGGAAGGGTCTTGGCAGCCTGGCATGTCTACTCCTTAGTTAAGATAATAATAATAATAATAATAATAATAATAATAATAATCCAATAAGATAATCAATATTTGTTTTGGGGCTGCTGGTATATCTAGCAACTGTAACAGACTTTATGTTGTCATTCAACTCAAACAGTAATGGCATTTATAAGAAAAGCCTTCAGCAAATGCACTTCATTCACAAACCGAGAGTGAGAAAGAGAGAGAGAGCATCTTATCTTGTGTGGCACTCCTCCTCCCTGTCAATTAACAAGACAAACATGTTACACAGAATAGTAATGCAGCCTATATTTAGCCATTATGAGCTAATACTGACTAACAGCAAATCATGCATGTGGGTTAGCTGTGAAAATGTGTTGTGGAACTGTTTTTCCAGATCATTTTATAGTACTTGGCATATATGCAGCGCTCTTTTTCTCTGTTCCACCTACCTTTCCATATGTTTTTCATCCTCTTCTCTGAACTTACAGTTCAAGTAAATTGCCTGCTGGTAGCTAATTAGTTACAGGTTGGTAAGCTGTAATTACCATATGAATGCGAAGAAAGCCAACACGGAGGTGACGACTCGGGGTTAACACACAGCTGGTGTATTGATACAAGAATGATACATAAAAATGTCTTTTATTTTGTTTTCTGTGGAAATGCCCTTTTCTTTACATTCAGGTCAAGATTTTTTTTTTCTTTAAGCTGTCTGTGGTTTCAAACCGTAATCCTTCTGAAAGGTAATCAGAGGTAAGTTTTTTTTTTAAAAAGAACTGCCCTTTTACAGATTTTCACCCCTGCCCCCGAGAGTCCATGTGATCCCTCTGTCCCGTCTCCCAAGTCAACAGGCCAGACTCTGAGGACCGCTACATGAGGAGTCATTTATAGCCAGGTTGGAATAATGAAACACAGCATGAAGGACAAAAGTGAATAAAATCTGTGGACAAAATCTCCCACAGTCTTCCATTGTGCTGCTTAGTTTTACAGTTTCTCACACAATTGCTGGACCTATAACTGCCTCTATGTTTAGATTTATCTCATCTGAGTTGTTTTACCTTATTATTGATATAAGAAAAAACACATCATCATTTAAAACAAACATTTCTTTCCCTAGAAAACTATAAACAATCTTCTATAATTCGAGACCTACAGCAATAAATGAACCCACTAGCTTCCATTTTATGTGCTGACCATACAGTACATTACACCCTAGTGCACTAAAATGCAGTGTAACAAAAACAAAATTTAATAGCTGTAATAAGGCAATAACATAAGGCAAAATGGTGAAATACTTCCATGGATGAATACAGAGGGGTTAGCTAAAAACCCATGTTGAAAACAAAGATTCACACATTTAATAAAAAAAAAAACATGCATGGCCTATTTTACACCAAAGCTGCTACACATGGCGCTGAAATAATTTCCCATCAAAGAAAACTTAGACACAGAACAGTGACACATGAGTAAGTGTGTTTTATAACTTCAGAACCCATTCCTGCAGGACCTTTGCAGCACCCTCGTTTTTCCCAGACTTACTTAACACTGTGCGCTCGTCACTTAACAGCTGCCAATGGGATCCTTTGAACTTCTCCGTGGCTGGTGTCAACATTACACAGCGCGTGTGCACAATTTCGATTTGGGCTTTAATTTAACATGGCGGCTATTTGGCAGTGACGGCCTGGCGCTAAAACGGACAGACTGACAACATTTGCATGAAATCCTGCCTCCAATTGGTGCCAGTTATCTTGGTGACAACCTGCTGCGGAGATTCGGTTCCAGCACTTTTCGTCAGTAGCAGTAGCTGTCGTCGCGGCCGACAGTCACAGAACGGAGAGACTACCCCCCCCGTTTTCTACTTATTCTGCTTTTAATGTTAACCGCTCGCTGGATATCCGTTTGCTCACTGCTCCCTTTCCGTGCAGGATCACTTTGACCTTGCATTTTGCAGAGGTCAGCGAATTATGTATTTGAAAGGCCATTATCGATGTTCAGGATAGAAAAAGAAGCTGAGTATTTTTTTTTTTTTTCTCTCTTTGCTTTTAATAAATCCTAGGGCTTTGACATTGAATGAAATATAAAAATAGATTCATTTGGAATTTATTACAATGGGATCCAGCTGCAAACGTTGCTGTCAGCCACTCCCATTGTGGACAATTCATTAACAAATTGAACGAATTAAATGGTTTAACAATGTTGCTATCTTTACAATATCATGACTTGAGTGATTAGAAATTTGGCAAATAGTGATTGAACTTATTTGAATTGACAATTTTTCCATATGTTTTCCAAAATGTTCTCCAGCCCTTGTGTTTCCGTCCTGGTGAATAGATGCTCCTGCAGCACTGCTGTCTCTTCCCAGTCACTTTGGTTGTCATGACAGTTAAGAAGGCTGCTTAAACTCAAGTACAAGAGAGGCAAAACGTGCTAAAATTAGAGATCAATTAAGGCTGAGGCTTTCACACAGGAGGTCTGGGACTTTATGCATAAAGTCCCAGACCTCCTGTGTGGACCTGAGCCGCTGCATGTTAACACAAGCCTCGCTGTGTCATCACTCACAGTTGCTTTGTATTTAATGACATTTACTTTGCCCTTTCAGGGGCTCGGTGGACTTAAACCAGGAAAAGCCAGGAAAATGCATATTAGAACAGAGCTGCCAGACCACGCTTCAACCTGGGAAACCAACGCTCAGATCGGAAGACACATGTACGTGTTCACCTGTTTAGATAAAGGAGAAGGAGTCATCTCTCTGTGACTTTTTTCCACTGCTGAGTAAACAACCTGTCTTCTTTGTAGCACTTCACTCACAAAAGTGCATTGTAGGTTTAATGAGGGGTTCACACACTACAACCTGAAGCGAAGTGCTGGATCATAGCGCCTGCTTCCACCCTGTATTGACATTTGCAGTCGACTGATTCACAGTTGCTGGTTTCTCCTTCATGTTGAACTGTCAGCCTGCCTGAATGTCTGAATGTCTGCTGTTGGCTCCCAGTTTCCTCTAGCTGATGCTGTGTTTCACTCAGACTTCCTCATGAAACATCAGCAACACTTAACCCTCCCCAGTAACAGGCAACTAGGTCTGCCTAGGACTTCCATGCACGACCCTAAGCATTATGGGATGATAACTGCTTAGTTATCATAGAGACCAGACCTATGTGGAAGATCCAGTTTGCAATATACTCCAGTGTTTCCCTTATTTTGTCCCATAGGTAGCTGTCTTTCAGTATCCTTCAGTAATCCTTAATAGATTCCACAACTATTACGCCAAAACTGCTCTCCCAGCTCAATCTAGTTGTCACTAAAATATGCAAAAATATTTCTTGAGCTGCATGCATGGGAAAACCTTATGGTTTAATTGAATTGCTGAAAAATCTCTGCCACACAGAAACATTGTTCCAGAAGGCAGACTGAACATTGTGTCCTTGTAACAGTAAACATTAATATTCCACTCCAGAAATAAAATCTCTCCAAGGGGGAATTTGTAAGTCTTTGGTGATTCTTTTATCTCTGTCTATTGGAGAAATGTGTAGCTGATACCTTAAAAGTATTGTATCCCAAATAAATCCACAGAAGTGCATTTATAAATAATGCATGATACTGTATATCTATGCAATTCCATGATGTGGTGACAATGATGATGACTGCACATTCTTTGGAGTTAATGATGACCTGTGAGTTGCCCTATGACTTCTAAGAGAAACTTAAAGGTCCCATTTTCTCTTTCCAGTGTTTTATTTTATGTCTTGAGGTCCATTCAAAGCTGTGTGTGTGGTGTCATGTACCAAAAACACTCTCAATCCATTTTTACATGTTCATTTTCCAGCATCTCTCTGAGCCTTACCAAGAACAGGCTGTTTCTGTTGTTGTGTCTTTAAGGCTCATTAATATTAACGACCCTGTGTTCTGATTGGCTAACCGTTTCAAAGCAAAGCAGGCAGTGACAGGTAGGGAAAACTCTCTGGTAATAAACAATGACAACCGCTCAACCGCTTTGAAAAAAACACTTTGTTAGTCTGTAATTTCTTACAAATATGATAATGAGCGAACCTTTGTGACGCCACAAAGTTACAGAAGTCCAAACAGCTTGTTTAGAGGCTCGCTTTTCTAATATGGATTGTGTGGATTTAGTTGGCGACTGGAGTTGATACTCCACTAGGTGGTGATACTAGATAGTGATACTAGTTCACCATGTTTAGATAGCACAGCCAACTCCTTTATAATCAAAGAGACTTATTTCCCACCAACATTTATTTTCTACACTTGTTTGCCAGTAAATTTTAGTTATCATGCTGGACTGGCACCTATAGCTACATGTCTGAGCTTTTAATCCACAGCCTTATTTAACTCGCAGCCTGAGATCCTCAGGCGAGGCGCTGTGAGTCGTTCCAGAATCTGAAAGAAGAACAGTGATCGAACCGCTGCCTGAGGAGGTCAAGCTGGCATCTTCAGTCTCTAAACTCCAAAAAACATGCTTTTAAAAACTTGCTTCTTTTTAGATTGATGCAGTGATGAAGTGGTATTTTACTATCTGTTCATTTTCTGTTTTTGTGCGCTCTATAAATAAACATTATTATTATTAGTAGTATTTTTATATATTTTTTTATTTGATTTTTTTTTATACCTGTACGAAGGCAGGCTGTCAGTTTTAATTTGTCTAGCCAGTGATCTGTTATAGCATAGGTATGGTTCTTTTCAGTCAAGTCACTATTAATTGCATGGTGATGGATGAAGATGTTGTAACATAACCACTTATCGAGCTGTCTAAAATTATGCGAGGTATGTATGTATGTCATGAATGCTTTTCCCTTTATATCCGAGGTATTTTCTGATATCAAATATCTCTTATTTTTCATCTTATAAATACTGTATATCTTTCTATTCCTTCTATAGTGTTTGATTCCACCCCACATCATCACCTCCTCTGTTCTCCATATTTAATGAGGCAGACAGTCACAGTAAATAGAAGTTCACTCTACTTTTTCTCTTTTTGTGTGTTTGCTTGCTGGACATACTGACCGCTCTCCCTTATCCCCACTGCTGGTGAGTGTTAATTTTACAAATGAGATGTAAACATGCGCTGAATTTGACTGCACTGGTTTTGCCTGTAACCATGAGTAATCCCCCCCTCTGGAGACACACATCCTTCAGTATATCAGAATGTAGAATTCATTATAGAGGTGACTCAGTCTTAGTAGCTGTTACAAAATAATAAAACTGCCAGGTGCTTTCATGCAGCCCACATTTTTTAACCAGATTTTTTTCCCCATTGTATCTGTTCTGTAAGTATTATTGTATTGTAAGTGTTATTAAACATTTCCTTGAATTCGGTCACAGAATTGATCGATTCCAATGCATTGGTATTGAAAAAGTGATATATCCACATAGATGTGGAGATCTAGATAATAAACTACTGCATCGAGAACCATATTGGATTTCAGCCTACATGGAATGTCTCCTAGAAATGTAAGTGAAGAATCTGATTGAACTCCCTTCCTTTGAGTTACAATACCACTAATACATTTCACTAGAATGTTAACAGGTTGACTGTACTTACACTCAATGTTGCAACTTGATATATTGCACTGATATATTGACGTACTGTATTGATTAAATATTAACTAAATCTAACCGTTTTTCTTTATTTCTTAGAAATAAAGAAAAATCGACAACCAGGTGGCATTAGATAGATCTTTAAATGATATTGCTTAACAATTTATATTGATGACACAGTGGATAAGGAAATAGATAGTCTAAATAATATTTTGTATACCTCTAAATTGTGTTTTTTAATATGGTCCACATACTGTAGAATACCAATGTATTCAGTGTAAGGAGTAATAGCATACTCAGGAAATCAGCAATCAGCTGTATCTCTAAACAATACTTAACAATGTAAATTGATATAACGGTGCATAATGATGCAGATGCCTGGATAATCTGTCTGGAATCACTGCTACCAGTCTAGTCTGACACTCCCAATATCACCCAAACCAGCCAATCACAATGATCCTGGCCCAGAGGCATCAAGCAGCCTTTCTGCCTGAGGAGCCGTATTGATCCCCACAACAATTCCAGCAACAAAATGACTCTGCAATTTAGATTTGTTATGGGGGTTAAATTGTACCTTTTCATTCGTCTAGATGATTTCCAGTGGACACATGAATCATTATTACTGACAGATTAAGAGTAATTAATCATAATGTTTACTCGTCATCCCCTTTTTCTCCTGTCTGTCCATCCAGGCTTGTCCTTTCCCAGTGAGTGTGTGAGTATCTGTCTATCCCATCAGGAGATTTGTTTTGATGCATCTTGCTGTCTGTAATTACCAGATATGGCAGGAACACAGTTAGTCAATGCCAGGCACACATTGAATGAGGTACACATGGTGATATATGTATTCTTTCTTTCTTTCTTTCTTTCCTCCTTCCTTCAATTTGCTCTCTTACACGCTCGCATACACCCGCCGACACAGACCAGAATGTCACCGCCATTAAAGGAAATGTCAAGGCCAATCAATGGCAGCCACCTTTGGCCTATCGGTGGCGAGCCCTAACTGTTTCCCACTCACACACACACACACAGATCAGCCTCGCCTGCCTCCACACCAGTGACTCACTCTCACTTCAACGCAGCCTATAGCTGCAATACGGGAAAAAAAAAAAAAAAAAAGACTCTGCGTTGCCAGGTCTGTGCTATGACACAGCTTATGATCCATTCCGCCGCCTTATGGCAAATTATAACTATGGAGGATCTATGAGGGAGTGTGAGATCAGAAGGACTACATGAGAATGAAAGCGCCCCGGGAGACCGAGAGCGGTAACGCATGAGGTTGAGGCTGGAAGATGATGGGACTGCATTATATATGATCTGTGGCCAGTATTGACCCAGGCTCACGGCTCTGAAGCCATCGTCTCTGCCACGCCACTCTAGCATTACAGGAGGCGGGGCGGCTCAACCAATCCGTAGGTCTGTCAGGATGTTCATGTAAGGAGTGTATGTTTGTGTGTGTGTGTGTGTGTGTGTGTGTGTGTGAGTGAGACAGAGAGAAAACAAGTGACCTGGTTTTCACAGATTGATGAATATTAGACACCTATTCCCTTCTACTCTATACTATTCTGCATCCAGGGCATGCTGAATTATGACAGTGATAGCGTGTGTGTGTGTGGGGCGGGGGGGCGGGGTATGTGCATATTTGCATTCTTGCTCTAGTGCAGTGATTCTCAGCCTTTTTCATATCAAGGACCCTTAATGTAGTCCACATTAGAGCCACAGTAGCACCCCCATTTGATGAGTTTTTGTCTCTCCGACCCAAATCTGAGAATATTTTTATTGTCAGATATGATTTTGTCCAGCAGAATTCCATGACTATCTGTATTGTAGGTAGCGAGATAACAGTGACACTATGATCAAAACAGTCATTCTTCTACATTCTCTAATTGTGTTCACTTGGACCCCCTGGAACCCCCGCAAGGACCCCCCCCGGTGGTCCCCGGACCCCGCGTTGAGAACCGATGCTAATAAAAAAGTAAGTAATGGTCATTTCCCTTCGGTCCAGGATGAAGTTGTCTCGGGAGAGACGTTAAAGCCGGACCTCTCCTCCTCCTTCCTCCATCCATTATTCACTTGCGTCCCTCCCCCCCCCCCCCCAAATCCAGGCCGTACACACCAGTGTCTGTCAGCCTGACCTTGTTGCAAACACAGAGGGAAACATTTCGCTCTGCGCCGAAGACCTCGTCTGAGGAATTAAACTTGAACGAGGCGAGGAAACGGGAACACACACAATACTTTCCCGAGTTTTTTTTTTTTTTTTTCACGACAATATCTCCGTCTTCTCCTGGTTCACTGGCGTTGAAAAGGGCACGCCATTGGCTTTTAAGACGCCTTGTAACGAGAGCCGCCGCCGCCGCCGCTGCTGCTGGGGAGAGAAACCCCTGAAATGAATAGGCTTTTATTATGGAGTGGCCATGGAGGGATATGGCTTTCTAGCGATTGCAGGAGGAAGGAACATTCGAGTCTACTTTTCTCTCTAAGTACAATAATTTGGCCATTGATTGGTGCGAGGCAGCTCTCCGCCTCACAATACACACACACACACACACACACACACACACACACACACTTTCAGAAAACTAAGTGGTGCTGAAGCTCCGGCTGAGAAAGCCCATTTCAGCCCGAGTTGGAGACTATAATGACGGGCAATAATCTAAGCCAGCTCTCAGTGGGCTCGGGGTTGAAACTATTTTTCCAATGAACTACACGGGCAGTCATGCAAACGCCTGGAGACAGCATTCATAGATAGATTTCTGGGATGTGTATGAAAAAACTATGACTCATGATACAAACATTTGGTGCGTAAACATAAACGCACGATATAAAACAAATGAAATGTATGAAAAGTTGTTCTGTATTTCATCCAGCTGATGATTTGATGATCATAGAACTAGGAACTAGTTGAGCAGTAAAGAAATTTGGTTTTTGATCCCATTTGCCAAAAATGGGTGAAATAATGTAAGTAAAAATGATGTATGGCAACATTATTACATATTTGAACATGTTAATGTTACTATGGGCGGATGTTGCGTTACGCTCCTTATGGTCTATATTATCCTTGCTTCACAAATCAGCAAAGCAGTAATTGCTCCGTCGTCATTTTGCATTTCTATTCTTGCTTTACACTAAAATTAGTATTTAAAAATAAGTAGATCCAGTCTCCCAAACAGGAACTACCTCTCCTAAATGGTATCCCTCCACAATGTCCTCTTCTATCAATAACAGTCCAATGAAAATCACAGCAGCAGGATCTGTTGTTGAATCTGTTCACCAACGTGTTAAATGTCAGTTTTCAGGTTATTTTCGTGGCTCATTCAAATGAGTGGGAAGTAAAAATCCTAACACTACAAACTCGAGCTGCATCTGATCTCGGTGATTAGTTTATATTCTGGTTTTCATGGTGGTCAAGAGCCAAATAACCCTCATGATAAAACTAAGTAGAGTATTGCTTTAAAGGCAATCATTTAACTCCCCTATTCATTTTCAAACAGGCCTGAAAGAGGGTGGGAGTGTGGGTCAAAAAATGATGTCACACTTGAGAGGACTATAGGCTAAGTGCAGCTGAATACTGTCGGCTGCTTCAAAGAACCCGTAATCACAGTAATCAATGTCCTCAGAAGTATTATTGATTTTATAAAACAGTCTCCAGCTCATGCACACTCACTGAGACGTTTTCATCAAAGTAGCATCCATACATAAGAACCTAAAAACCGGAGATGTGACAGATTGCCATACTCTGAGTAGCTCCCTGGTTACCATAAGAACTGGCATAGCAGCTAATAATACTAAAAGTACACCTTAACCAATTCAATTGCTTAGATGAAATTCAAGTCTCAACTGCAAAACGGATTAGTCAGAAAATTTCAGAATTGGACGTCTGAGCCTCAAAGTAAGCAGGTCTGCTGAATTCTGGTCTCAGCGTTCAGTCTGTGTACCTTCTGCTCTTCGTTTGCCACCGACTGACAAGCAGGAAAGTTTTTCTTTTTTTTTTGCATTTTCACTCCCCCACAAATGCAGCTTTATTTTGAAGCCTTTAATCTGGCATGTTTGTGATCATTATTTTTTTTTTTGCATCTTTGCAGCTTCAGATCCAGGGTGTTGAGACGCTGTGTTAATGTTACACAGAATAGGCAAGTCGCACCACCGGCTTCCAGCCTCCAGCTTGGCACCGGCTTCATGCTGACCATGAAAACTGGTGATTTTTTTTTTTTGTTTGACACGCCGGAGCTGCCTTGTCACATATGCGATACATTTCCACTTTGGCTAAGAATGTTATTTATATGCGTAACCATGATAGAACATTATCAAGAATGAATCCAGGTAATTTTGTTTTTGATTTGCAGGATTTCCCTACCGGAGGATGTAACTAACCAATCTTGAGGATCTACTATCAATTCCAGTATCTCTCCTTTGTCTCCTCCATATTCAGAATTCATTATTCACATTCACTCACCCAAACAAATTTGTGTGCTCGTCACAATGCGTATTGTTAGCTCTGTGCCGGCTCATAGAGAAGATGTTGGAAAAGGAGAGCAGAGTGAGTAGAAGAGAAGATCTCTTATCTCACCTTGCAATCCCCTACTGCACACAAGCACACACACACACACACATGCACACACACACACGCACGCACACACAAACTCAAAGGTATACTGGAGCCCTGTTAACTGGTGTGCGGAAGCAGCCCCACTGATTGGATGATCAAAGTTGGTATCTGACAGGAAAACACTGTTGTCATGGAGACGGAGTCCATGTGGCGCGGTAATTGCAGACAGAGGCACAACATCAACAGAAATGGTAATCAGTCAGAGCTCAGTTGGGCTTTCTGTATGTAGGATGAGACAGTGTGTGTGTGTGTGTGTGTGTATGTGTACATTTGTGCATGCATATGCATTTCCATGTGCTTCCATCAGTCCCAAAGATACTTACAGGCCATCTGGGTTTTTTGGGACACTAGATACCAGAGAAGGTTCCGGTCTCTCTTTACACCTGTTATCAGTTCTTACTGTTTTAAAGTCTGGCCAGATATGTAAAAATAAGAATGGCTAAGATCATGAAAAGGTAAAAAAAAAAAAAAAAAAGAGACTAAATTTGGTTGTGAATCAGTGTATAACTACACAGCAGATTGGTGTGTATGCTGTAAATGTGTTTTTTTTTTTTTTCTGTAATGCAGATCAACCAAGATGATAGATGATGAGACTTTGTGGAGACTCATATTGGCAGTTGCAATATTACATTAGAATATACAATTTACAGCAAAAACAGTTAAATCGCCAAACTTCGAAACTGCCAAACTTCGGGAGGATCCACTTCAAACGCGACTCAACCGTGTGGACCTGCAGCCAGGCTTCGCTGTCTGGGAGAACTTCGTGAAGGTCTGGGTCCAGGCGGAGTTTGAAAACTTTCTGAAATCCTTGAAGCAAGTCAAAAAAAAAAAAAAAAAAAAAAAACTTTGGCACTGCCTCACTACTTCTGGCTGCAATTTCTCTATAGCCAGCGGCAGTCCGAGTCCTCCCAAATCAAACTGAATGAAAGATTAAAGCTCGCCATGGTGCTTTCCAGCTCTCCAATCACTGTATGCAAGTGCAAGTTTGCTTCTTTTTTTTTTTTTCCTCAGGTGCATCTGTATTGTCAGAGGGTTAGCATATAGCAAGCCGGTACTCTGGTTTTGGTAAAAGCTGTACATTTGACGCCCAGCAAGTGTGCTTTAGTGCTTTAGCCTCATCATAGAGGTCCATTACATAAGCAGGATTAAAGGTGTCTAGACTTGTAGCTGTATAGTGACACCACATAAAGTAAAGTGTAAATAATGAGCTTTAAGAGGGGGTGACATAAGATGCTGTCTCTATTCCGCCTCAACCCCCGGAGTGTTTTTCTTTTTTTTTTTTATGAAAAGCGGTGATAATGACTGTGAGTCAGTTCTCTAAACGTTCGTTCTTGATCATAAGAAAGAAGAAATCCAAGAAATCAACAGAAATCCTGAAATACAGACCCGATGTTTTTTATGCTTTCCTGGGATTTTTTTTTAAAGAACCGAAGAAGACACCCGACGCGATACGCCCCAAAGCGTTCAGAGGGCTCAGCTGATGCCCGAGGCCCCCCCCCCAGGCTATTTTCCCCCCTCGCTCTCGTCTCTCTCCTGTCTCTTTCTGAAAATCCTCGGTGCGTTCCCGAGAGCTCCGAAGAGTTTTGATTCACTCCGCTCCATCGGTCTCGCTCTGACAAAAAAAAATCAATACACCTCTCACAGAGGTGCTAGCTTGTAATAACCCCCCCGAAATATGAGGTTATAAGAAGTGAACGTCAATCGACACCTCAGGTCCCCTTTGTAAAATCCCCGATGACACGGGCAATCGAGTTTGCAATAAACTCGAAAAGATTGTGGATGATATGAGCGTTATGATGCACCAAGTGCCAACATAGCAATCATTAAAAAATTTTAAAAAAAAATCAGAAACAAAAGAAAAACATATATACTGTATATACTCTGTTGTGTTTTTTTGTGAGCTAGACTAATCCTGCAAGGTACTAAACACATCAGAGAATCTATATCATCTCATTACATTGGCCATCTCATTGTATACCACTCACACACACACACACACACACACACACACACACAGACTGTAAGAGCCATTCTAAGGGAAAAGATATTTTGATATATTTGTAATTTGTATACTTGAAATAATGTTGATAGCTAATAATGTTAATTGAAATACTAGTGATATTGAATATTTAATTTGTACTATAGTCATATTTGCTGATTATTATAGAACTTTAGATTTCCTATGGTTTCTTATGTAAGCTTATAGCCTAATAGATTCCAAGTAGTTGAAATGCTCCTTTACATTGACGTCACCGTCATTAGACTCAATTGGAGCAACACAGTTTTTTGAGAGAAAATGATTGCCAATTGATGAATCTTGTTAGTCTGTAACTGTTTTGTTTTGCCACTAAACGTTCTAAATGGAGTCATGGTCTCTCGAGATTTATTCGCGTCAGACTCATTGTTTTTTTGCATGGGCTTTGCACATTTTGAAACACTGAAGTGAGTGCTGCTACACAGACAGAAACACACATACGCACCTCGTGTCATTCATCTCAATACAGTATTTACCTCCACCATAATATATATCTTATTAGCGGGAACAGGCCTGCATGCACTGATACTCCCTGCGCCAAGGACATCCGTCTCCATCTGCCCGTCTGCTCTGGGCTGCGGCCTGAGACAGATGAAGACGGAATGGAAGGAGGGAAACAAGGAGCAACAATAGGAGAAAACATGGATATTACACATGGGCAGATCGGACAAATGAGGCACGACAGAGAGGGAAGGACAAACAGCTCTCACTGGAACAACGGCAGACATTCATGGTCACACCTGTTTGGGCTTGCTTTGCAGTGAGAAGAGAAGACAAGAGATGCCACCGTCTGCTGACATGAGAAATATCAGTATCTGATCACTGTCATGACTCAGTGACCGCCAGCTAGCTGTAGAGACAGGGCAGGCACAAGGGAAGAAAGAGTGTGTCACACTCACTCGACTCAGAAGAAATAGAAAGTGAAGAACGCTTCCTTCTTTCCTGTATCAAGTATGAACACATCGGGAACACAGACTTTACAAAAATCTCTGAAAGAAGAAGTAGAGAACTTTCAAAATCTCAGTAGCAACGAAAAAAGGTGTCTCCTGCTTGGAGACAATGTTGAAACAGTAGAACTCTGTGCTCAGTATGTGATGTCATGATGATGTCATGCCATAATCTTTTTTGTCATCATCACTGTTACTGTTGTTACTGTCCAGAAATATTCTATGTGATGAATATATATATTTAATATGTAGTTTATGTCATTTTATTTTACTTTATTTCTATCTCATTTATGTTTGAATCTATGCTTTGGCAACATGTGCACATGTACGTCATGCCAATAAAGCTCCTTGAATTGAATTGAATTGAATTGAATTGAATTGAATTGAATTGAATTGAATTGAATTGAATTGAATTGAATTGAATTGAATTGAATATACTATAGATGCAACGAGTGGAACTCCCCAGAAATCTTTTTGGGGGGAGCCAGGTTTGCGATGTTACGGCTTGTCCCCACATGTGTCCCGTCACCTAGGAGGTTTCAGGCAAGTCGGACAGAGAAACAGCAAGACAGATGTATTTGTGTGATGATGATGATGATGATGATGATGATGATGATGATGATGATGATGAGGATGATGGAGTGTCGATGGCGAACGCCCCGCTGAGAGCTCCCCGCATGCTGGAGAGGCCTCACCGCTGATTTGAGACAGTAGACGTGACAATCAGACATTCGCCCCGCTGATCTGGGATCGCTCTTCGCCAGTCTCCCTCACAAACAAACACACGCACACGCTCTAACACACACTAATCACCGCCATGCACCTCAGAAGGAAGGAGTGGAAGGACCTCTCTCTCTCTCTCCCTCACCTCCCTCGCTTGTTAGCATACTGAAAGATGATTTGCATGTTAATTATAAGCGAAAGCAAAAGCAGCTACCTCGTCCCTCTCAGGAATACGCTTCTCTCAACTCTCTCTCCCTCGTTTCCCGCCCTCCTCTTAGTCGTCTAGCACTCTTGCTCCATCTAGTTGTCTTGTTGCTGTGAATAGTAACTGATCAGTCAGTCTTTATAACTGGGGATTATTCCCCCTTCTGCTCTCTGTTATACATCTTTTGTCGGATGTGTAGCCAAGAGGAAATGTGGATAAACCTAGATAAAAACAGTGAACCTCCAATATATATCATATTACAAACATAGCCTACTTGTGTACCAGTGGTGGAAAGTAACTAAGTACATTTACTCAAGTACTGTACTTAAGTACAATTTTGAGATACTTGTACTTTACTTGAGTATTTCCATTTGATGCTACTTTATAGTTCCACTCCACTACATTTCAGAGGGAAATATTGTACTTTCTACTCCACTACATTTATTTGATAGCTTTAGTTACACATTGTTAAAGATTAAACCAGTGGTTTCCAACCTTTTTGGCTTTTGACGTCTTACAAAAAGCAGTGTGTAGTCGGGTCACATTTCAGATGTCTATGAGTTGTTAACAGCTCCACCAAATAGTGATTTTTCCCTCTAAACCTCACATGGTTTCATTTCAATAAATGTTCAAATGATCCAATATTTCAGCAAAAATCAAAGATTAGAGAAAAAGTCCAAAAACTGAAAACAGATTTGTGTATCAGAAATTTGTTTTTTCTTCTTTCCTCTCCCATTAATCATCTCACGACCCCTCAGATTTATCTGGTGACCCTTTGGAGGGGCCCGACCCCTAGGTTGGGAACCACTGGACTAAACTAGCTAACTGTATATAAAGTAGTTCAAACTAGCTCCACCTCCAGCAGCTACAACAGTAACATGCTGCTTACACACTGATGCTTCAGTATTAATAATCTAATGATGTCATATATAATAAAATATCAGTCAGAGGGACCAAACCACTACTTTGACTTTAATACTTTAACTACATTTTGCTGCTAATACTTAAGTAAAGGATCAGAGTACTTCTTCCACCACTGTTGCGTACACACACACACACACACACACACACACACACACACACTCACAATTATTTCCCTGTCTCCAGCTGGCCACCCTCTGACAGCCGGGTCAGAGAAGGGCAGGACTGACTGTCTGAGATATATCAAACTCTTTCTGCGTTGGCCCCCGGAGCCCTGCTGTGCTTTGACCCAGAAGGGAGTCCAGAAGAGACGGGGGCCCCCACGGAACCGTTAGCTCCGCCCGGTGTGGAGGGTGGGGTTAGGGTCGCCGGACCTCCAGAGGTCAGCATCGGCCTGGAGGCAAGAGAACTCACACCCCATTAAGGAGACAAGAGAGAGAGAGAGAGAGAGGGAGCAGAAGCTGATGGGAGACAACACCGGAGCATGACAGGAATTTGAGGAGCTTAAAGATGCAGTTTATGTAATGCCCATGGGTTCAGATACTTCCCTCTATGTGGGTGACCTCAGGGAACGCGGCGCCTTAAGGCCTCTTATACCACATAAATACACTCACTGAGCACTTTATTAGGAACACCATACTAATACTGGGTAGGTATCAGCTTTCAGCTCGGTGTCAACCAGCTACCAAAGTGACATCGGCCTCAAGGTTTGATGTGTTGTGCATTCTGAGATGCTTTTCTGCTCTCCACAGTTGTAAAGAGGTTATCTGAGCCTTTCTGTCAGCTCCAACCAGTCTGACCATTCTCCTCTGACCTCTCTATCATCAACAAGGCGTTTCCGTCCGCAGAACCGCCGCTCCGCTGGATGTTTTTTGTTTTTCGCACCGTTCTGTGTAAACTCTAGAGACTGTTGTGCGTGAAAATCCCAGGAGATCAGCAGTTTCAGAAATACTCAAAGCAGCCCGTCTGGCACCAACAGCCATGCCACAGTCAAAGTCACTGAGATCACATTTTTTCCCCATTCTGATGTTTGATGTGAACGTGAACTGAAGCTGCTGACCTGTATCTGCATGATCTTATGCATTGCACTGCTGCCATATGATTGGCTGACTGGATAATTGCGTGAATAAGCAGGTGCACAGGTGTCCCTAATAAAGTGCTGGGTGAGTGTATATTTGTTTTTAAAATCTGCAAATTACATCAATGGGGTTCTCATTAGTAGATTTGAAATGAAAATTCAATGACGAAGTTATGTAAATATAGACAAACATTCTAGACAAAAATTCATATTTGATTATAGACATGGTTTTGTCAATTTTCTGACAGCAACAGAGCTGTTAAGGGACATAATTATAGTTCAATCAGGAGAGACTAGGATGAATGCTGAAATGAAAAATTTTATTCATGACATGAAACATGATGGAAACTTTTCCGTGAGCTCCATGGAGGAACTCACCCATTCGTGAAGTTAGGAGTACATCCGGGATGGATGTAGGAATTAGGATGTCCCCCTGGGGAGTTCCTCTGGAGCCTGGACATGGTGGTGATGGGGTGGAGAAGGGATGAAGGAAAGCACAGAGACTGGAATGACAGCAACATACAGCATAGATCTGTGAGTAGCACAATAGCATTGAAGATTGATTGATTGATTGTTTGGCTCTTTGAAAAAGAGAGGGAAGTGACGGCTAACTCTGATTGGTTCTCTGGAAAAAAGGGGGAGAGTTTTTGCCAACTCTGATTGGGTAAAGAGAAAGCAGGAATGAATGAATGAATGAATGAATGATTTAGTCTTCCTGATTGAAATTGCGTAATACTTCACTTAATTGAAACAGGCCTCATCGTGTAAATATATACATTTTTTAAATCTGCAAATTATGTAGATGCTGATGGTGTTCCCATTAGTATATCTGAAAGATAAAACGTAATGATAAAGATGTGTACAGACAAACATCTAAGAATACATACTTGATTATAGACGCATGGTTTTGTCAATATGTTTTCTGACAGCAACAGAGAAGTTTTCTCATATTACACTTAATTGAAACAGGCTTTGACGAATGTATTGTTACTTTATAATATCCCTCCAACAACCTTAATAATAATAAAGTATAAAAGTGTCAGATTTTCTTATGTAAAATGAAGTGCATGCAGTATGTTATAAGACAGACACATAAGCAGTTACATACGTTTGCGAGATATACTATCGTGCATTTACACAAACTTCCATAAAATGAGGAACTTGCTGTCTCTACCTCTTTATTGCCATATACAATGCAGCATAAAATGTAATATTAGTATGTTTACATCTCTTAATCTTCACAAGACCTCTGAGATGGATCTTGAGAAGGTTCTTCAAGGTTTGATGTTGGGTCACCTTGACTTCTGCTTCCCTAACAACTAAATCTTTGCTGCCAAGACCCTTTGCAATGACTCCTATTTACCACTCATTTCTTCTCAGCTGATTGTCCTCTGAACAGCGTGTTCTGCTTTCAGCTTTCAGGTCTTTTGCATTACCTCCTCTGACAGTAACGGTCACACAATATGAGAAAGGTAAAGGTTAAGGTTTTGTTTGAAATATGTACAGATATTCACAGGTTGTGGGCACTGAAATATTTTACATTTGGGAGGCCACAGTATTGAAAAGGTGTATAGTTTTCTACAATGCATATCTACACACCATGACACTGTCTGGCCTTCGACTTCTTCATGTGAAATTACATTAGTCATTTCTGTTGCAGTAAATTCACATATCTGCTTCCTTTAGTTCCCATATCCCTTTCATTGTTCTATAATGCATAGCGCTCTTGTCATGTTTCACCTTGAAACTCAATTTTTTATGATTTTCCGTGTTTTAACTTTAAATGCAAGACTACATGGTCCTCTATGGGTTGAGAAAATTCTACATCCCTTGGACTTCTGCAAACCTTTCAAAACCCACGGGATAAACTTACAGATGCATTGTGGTCAATCTGAAAACAAAGTGATACTTTTCACTATGGCTCTATATATTGACATTTTTCATATTTCTGTATTTTATAATTGTGTTGTGTTTATATCGCACATATTTCATATATAGTAAACAATCAATCACTTCACACCCATACAGTCTATTGTTAGTTGCTGCTGCAAAAACTTGTGATCCATAATGTTATGTTATGTTATGTTATGTTATGTTATGTTATGTTATGTTATGTTATGTTATGATGTCTTGATTAGAAGTATTAGAATCATACTCTCTAACAGTGACAAGGGATTTAAAACCTGTCAACACAGGGTTAGGGTTAAATTATATATACATAATTTCTGAGCTTTCTCAGTGTGCCTAAATCTGCAGATATTATATTCAGTGTGCAGCTAGTGGGTAGGAGTGTTGGAGAAAATCCAACTCTACTCTCTCTGGAGGTACTGGCTTCCTATAGCAGTAGATGGGGTGGTCACTGGTAACATCATGCAGGCAGGGTTGCCTGCGTGTTAAATTCTGTGCAAAGTGCTGAGGGCCAGGAACCAAATACGCGTGTAAAAGCCATCATACTACTGGAAACAATGTCCCAATAAGCAAAACAAAACACTCAATGTTGTTCATATTTCCACAATATGCTCATCGAAAGCTTTTCACACTGTTAGTCATGACTTTCTACTATGCAAATTATCTCTCTCTGGTTTTCATAGACTGCCGGCTCCACAATTATATTATCGGCTGACAATGCATTGTTGTAAATGGATGGACATCAGATATGGCACTTATAACATGCAGTGTCCCACAGGGGATTAATTCCTGGTTCCTGGTCCACATCAATGCCCCAAATGCTGCATCCTCATCACTGCCTCCTGTTCATTTTTTGCTGATGTCAACCTGATCTCAGCAGATGAATATCTCTTTGCACAAAGCTGAAGAAAATAATGGTTTTCTAAAAAAAAAAAAAAAAAAGAAAAACTCCAACTGGTCCCAAGCTCAAACTATCTCTGAAACTGCAGCCAGAAATACTGGCTTGGAAAGATCAAAGCCAACTTTCATCTACCAGATTCTTGGGAGTCATGAAGATTTTAGCTGAAAAACTATATTCATCTCATTTGCAATAAAAAGACAACGTCTCTAACTATCATCAGCAAAATCATCAGACATGTCTTGATGTACCCATATGTTGCATACTGTAATATTGTTTGGGCTTCCGGATTTGCTGCCTATCTCCAGACTACTCACTGTCATTTTCTCCATAAGATATAAAGGATAGATACATTCATGTTACCAAAGAATCTACATATGCGTATGTAATTCAGTAGCTTAATTGTACTTTAAGTATTTTTTAAATCAGTAATTACTTTTCCCTAAGTATGGTTTGACTGAAGTGTTAAACTGTGCTACATTTTAAATCACATCCATTACAGAGTACACATTTTGTAGGCTTTATATAAGCATTGCATCAGAAACTGGCCATAAATGTGGAGCCATTCACAGTGAAGGAGATAATTAGGTAAATGTTGGACATCTGGACTCACAGTACGATCATTTGGCTTCAGACGACTTGGATTATGCTGCACAAGCTGTATGAAGTAATTTTATGGTAATTTTTGGAAGTCTAAAAAACCGGTCCCCATGGACTGGTGAACTAGGAGCAGCTGAGAATCAACTAACATGGCCAAGGCCATGAAACTCTTCCTCTGCCACTGACTGGAAGCCCACAGAGGTGCAGAGAGCATTCTTCACACTGTGAAAAGTGATGCCAACAAAGTAAAATGTATCTGGAGGAATGAAATGGAATGCTATTTTCAGCTTAGAGAGTTTTTTTTCTGAGCTCAGGGGTACAGTCTGCCAAGGCTCCTTTTAATCCCTTTTCTCTGTGAATGTTAGCACCCTGGTCTGACAGTAGCTCAAATTGTGTGTGACAGAATACTATGAACATCCTCAGGGCTAACAGCAAGTCGACTGCAGTGAGAAGGTGCAGGTGTACACACAGCACCCTCACAGATGCGGGTGGCTCCCTCTTTTTCCCCCTCTCGCATTTAGGCGCGAAGTGGTGAGCAGATCGGGACACCTGTGATGGTGTGGGACGAGAGCTGCGAGCGAGGGTGAGCAGAATTGAGCGGCGCTGCTGGGGGATTCACAAGACAAAAGGTAACGATGGCAGAGACGCCAGGAGAGCTGATTTGCCTGGCTGGAGGTTGAAGATAGTGGAAGGGTGCGGTCTGTTCCACCCTTCCTCTCAGTTAAGTACCTCTCTCAAATGCTTCACCTGAGATTAGCCAGCTATATGCCGCATGCAGCGCACGTTCACAATTGTCTGATAGCATTTTGATTGACTTTTAATTTTCAAAACTTATGAGCCATACAGAAGGGGGTTGTTTGCTGTTTCATTTTGTTTTGCTGTGCTCATTTTGTTTGCTGTGTTCATTTCCTTTAATGTTGATGGCATTTATTTAGAGTCTATTTATTCTTGAGTGCGGAGTATTTTGTGTGCCGTAAATCCCCCTCCTACCATTGCTTAGAATTATCTGTTATTTTCAAGAAACTGTTTTAGCCTTTGGAACTGTACATGGGGTCTAATTTATGAAACTTGAGCAGAACTAATTTGTGCATAGGAAATTTACACACGTTTTGGTATTCATCAAACTTTTCGTAGCTCCGGTTTGTTCTTATGTCCGAACAAAATTTACACCTGACTCAGAGCATGTGTAAATCATTTGCAACTCAACAGTCCGTCTTTTATTTCAAGTCTTTCACTTTTATTGATGAAACTGGATGTTAAATAGCTTGCTTTGATTGTATGCCTACTTTTTCTCAAATTATTAGCTGGCATAAAGAAAGCAATTTAAAGAAACTAACATTAATATAGGCTATTTCAATTAATGACAGATCAATATTCTTTTAATCTGTAATTAGAGACTATTTAAAGGGCTAAAACTTTGCAAATTCCCAACTAATCTGGACTCAGACGGGAGTGAGAAGCGGTGGGAGAAACATTTTCTTCCCGGTCAACCCACAGTCTGACAAAGTCTGCTCCCTTAAGCCCATCAACCAGTGAATTTTTTCAGCAGTGGCCATGATGACACTGTCCCCATCTGGATCAATGCCAGAGACCAACACATCCCCAGTGATGGCAGTGATGCTCTCATCGGTATGGGAGAGCACACCAGCAGTTGCTCCCTGGCCTCCTCCAGGGTTCCATCGCTTCAGTTCTTCTTTTTCACTTTGTTCAATGGCATTTTGGTTTGAAAGATTATGTTTGTGGGTGTTCTCCTTTGCCTAATATGACATTTCTGATAATTAAGGTCCAGTAAACACACTTCCATTTACAACTGATTGGGATTCATCAACATACGCACGTGAATTCAACTGAAAACAGATGCTTCAGAACGTTTGATGAATGCGGCATAAGTTTTTAGTTACTAGTAGTGTACTATTTTAAGCGGAAATGTACACACAACTTTACGAACATATTGATACATGAGACCCATTGCACGCAGCCACTGGCACATCTACCTGTAAACCTGATGGGTTGTGTGGACCTCTGGAACTTAGACGGATCTGAATAGAGGGCTCCAGATAAGAATGTACGATAGGTGCAGAGCCCACATGATAATGGGCTTGACACTGGGGAGAAGAAGATTATGAGGCTTATAGGTCTAACTGGTCTCACTTGGACCAGGAGAGGCCTGAGGTAGCTGGTGGAGCACATGGAGCTGTGGAAGTGGAGGTTCTGATGTTCTCTGTAGATGGAGACGTAGGTAGATGTAGGTGGAGTTCAGGCAGCAAGGGACACAGGAGGCTGAAAGAGAGGGGAAAGAGACTGGCAGCAAAAGTGTCCAGAAGACAACAATGGGACAGGAGGCAACAGGATGGTGGTGGATGGCCACAGATTAAGACACAGAGCATTACTTACGTGTGAGGGCTCCACAATAGCCCACAGCGGTATATGGACAGGAGTAGAACCAGTGGCAAGAGAGGATTTTACAGGGGACCGGACTTACCGGCATGGGCCCAGAGACTGGGCTCGCTGCGATGGATCAGCCTTTGGTAAGCAGGGTAAGTTCACCATAGTCCCTTCCTGAAGGTTAGCGACCAGCTAATTAGCTAACGTAGTGACCGTAGTGACCGTAGTGATCGGGTTGAATAAAAGCAATGATGTTAAGAACCGACTAAAACCAATAAAAACCAGTAGGATCGGTTTGAAAAACAAAAAAACAAAAGTAATAAAATGCTAAAGGACTCCCGTAAAAACTCAACGACAAAATGACGTCAGGAGTAATGTGACTTTTAAGACGGTTGGCTAAAATGTTGGTTAGTAATTTAGTTTCCACTGGAAGGAGAGAAACGGGTCTATATCAGGACTCATCCAAGGGGGTCCCTATATTCGCGTGCTGGAAAAGTACTAGCAGTAAAATAAAAGAAACCTTTTTGTACACCATAGGTTTCACTCATGGAAAGCGATAGACTGGACTCGATCAGAGGGAATTTTTAATATCTCAGTCATGAAGTGGCAGACAGCCCCCTTAGCAAGATCAAGTTTGGTTTGCATTGTGGACACATTCTCCTTTAAATCATCAATCTCCTTTTGGCAGAACTCCAAGTTCTGTGTCAAATCCACAAGTCTGCTGTTTGTCTCCACCAGCATGTCTAGTTTTTTGTTCATTTCAATCAATACATCATAACCCACCCTGATGATTTGCTCATCTTCGTTGTTGGGTGTTCTGATTTTCTTTCTTTTGATTCATTCTTTTTTGATTCAGTCAGCATGTCGGGAGTGAGTAAATGGAATTGGACTGAAAGTGAATGTGACACTCTGTGTAACAGCCTCAAACTTGAGTATAATTGAGTTTCAGTGCTAAGAGCTCCTGTAAAAGTTCAAATAATGTTGTCACTCTTTTTTCTACCAGCAACATATAGCATAGCACTAGGATTAACGTCAGATTTCTTTTTCTCTCTCTGCCTTGGGACTGTTGCAAGTCTCTGCATTTTGGGTCACACAGACTGGCTTTCATCTAGTTGCTTTTTCCATAACTGGCATTGATTCTGTCTTTTTTCAAAGCTTTAACAAACTTTTTGTAGTTTTGCCTGTTTGCATCTGGCTTCTGCTTTGCCATCATCAAAGCTCTACCTGCCTTTATTTCCATTTTCCCTTCTGCCATTTGAGGACAGCTTTTTCAACTACTTTCGATGCTACCATTGGCTGGCCACATGTTTTTCCAGCATACTTTTTCTTATCTATTTTTCTCACATCTCACATCATTAAACTTTCACTTTATATTCCTTAAACGCTTTAACATTTGTCATTGTTCCCTTGGCGCTTTAGTGCCCTTTTTGCACAATATTGCTCCATGGCACCAAGAAACGTTAGAGAGTTAGGGATGATGATTTTTGCTCTTGGTATATGGAGTCTATCAGGGAATGATTAGCCAGCCTAAATCTTCCAAAAATAAAACATTTTCTTTCTGGTGAAAACGTGTGTGCCGTGTAGTAATGTGAGTTGTCTCTGACCTCATAGATAACCTCATTTTTGCCAATTCCCTTTTAATTTCTCCCTTATTTTTCTGGACATGTCTCAATTTTTGCAGTCGTTCCTTACTTCTGTGATATTTAAAGGTAGATTTTATTGCCTTTTCCATTCTTTTCCTCTGCCCTCTACCTTCTTTGCCTCCCTTTCTTCTCTTGCCTCTCCAACCTCGCTGTCTAAGTGACTGTTAAATGGATGGTAATGTGTAGAGGAAGAGCCGTAATATTGTGGACCAGAAATGACATTCTGGGTAATTGAGCATAACTTGCACTTTCACAAACAAACGATAAGGCGCAGAGACAGACACACAGAGACACATAAACACATACACTCATGCATGGAGGGAGCAAGGGAAGGAGAGGAAGCGTGGGAGACATGGGTAATTGAGCATTACTGTCCTTTCGGTAGTCATAGAAACCCTATCTCACAAGGGATTATGGTGTTTCAGAAAGCTAAGAAGTTCCAACAGCTCATTGCATGGCCACAGAAAGTCATTAGAGACGCTACAGTCAAGTGGAAGTTAATGTCAGCATGGGCCAAAAATAGAGCATGTTTTTTCTAATTCTCTATCAACTCAATTCTCTAGCAACTTATGTACGTATAAAACCATCTAGTTACTAACTCTTAATAATTGGAATTTGCATATAGGTGTACTTGCCCCTAACATTTCTACATGTACCAAAACACAGGATCTGATGCAACTATCCCTTGTGATAAGGGTGAGTGATTTTTTTTTTTTTTGCAACTGGTGTCCCTTCTTTTCAGCCAGAATAAACTGGTAGTGGATGCATTTTGGATGTATAAGGTTCTCTTTCCTAATGAGTAAAGAATTGTTTTCTGCTCATTTACTCTTAATTAATGTGTGTGTCAATGACAAGTGTGTCAACCATAGGAAAGGACATGTGGGGTCTTGAGCTGGGCGCTGGATGAGGTTTTGGGGTAATGCCAGAAAATCATAGGGTACTCTAACACTGAATCTAACTCTAGATAACTTCATATTCCACAATGCTGTCTAACTAAGCTTCTTCCTCTCTATACATTTTCAGTTCACGTATGGTCCTTAGACTGAGAAACATCCTCCTTGCAATGTATTTACTGTACTTTCAATTTCTATTTTTAATAAGGGTGTTGCTTTGTTTTATACAGGTTTGCTTTTGCCAAAATAAAGGCCTGTACTACCCTGTTGCAACTGTCCTACAATATCCCTAAGTGTACGTTTTACTTTTGAGGCCCATTTTCACCCAGACCCACCTCCCCCTCCCTGGCATGGCTCCACATGTTTGATCTCTCTTAGGCTTTAGTGAAGAGGATAAACATGTTGGAAGTGATTTTTCCATCGGCATCTCACTCCTCCACCATCTGCAATGGCCAGAAACTCTGAAAGCTTTAACTCCATTTGCACTAGAAGAACAGCGCCCTCTTCCTTTTTTAAAATCCCTTTGTGCCATAAAGCAATCCAGCAGATTTCCCTCCAAATCTGACCCAGTGGCACACAAAAATGCAATGTAGAGGCTACCGATCTTCTCGTCGATGGTCTCGATTTTATGGTAATTATATGTATGTGTCAATGTGGTAATGTTTTATTGATGTTAAAATGCTACATACAGCACCTTTAAGATCTTCTTTCCCCTGGTAAGACATTGTGAGATTTCAAGCCATTTTCTGACATAAAAACAACAGGAAACTAGGTTCTTTGCACACCTGTACCAGGAGACAGGTGTGTAGGAGAGGACTTGGAAGCCCACAGAACATGCAAAGACACTTATAGGCAACAGGCATATTTGCCTATTGCCAGTTCTGAGACCTTCGTCAGGCAATTCAGAAATGCACATATTCACACAGCGGGCCGGATCTAGTGTACAGGGTGGATGAATGATGTGATGAATGATGTAAGCATGGTAATTTGCCAAGTTCACACTTTATTATCATATATCATATACCTGGAGAGGAAACATATATCTCTGTGTGGGGCAATTGTGGAATGATAGAAAGGGGTGTATGTGTGTGTGTGTTTGTGTGTGTTGGAGGAGGGTGGATTAACAACCACAACAACTGAACTTAGATTTGGTCTCAACAATTTCCTTGGTCAAGTCGTGCAGGATAATTTCTGCTGTGATGTGGTACTAAGATGAAGAGATTCTGAATGTGTTTACATGCACACAGTATTCTGCACATCATATCCCATATAGGTCGTTTTTGAAATAAGCACTTTATATTCATCTTCATATGCCATTCAATAATAATACTTCATACATGATTAAACACAATATTCTTAACATTAACATAGAAATTGAAACTGCACATATCAGTCACCAGTCTGAAGCTTTCCTTCCACTACTGTTCTTTTGGCTAGTGTGCTCTCCCTACTTGTAGTCATGCCCACGCCACAGGCACACACTGTCAGTTATCTTCCAGTCTGCTCTTGCAGACTCAAGGGATATTCTCACCCAATTTCTCTACGGGATCATTAAAGATTCATCTTCGATTTTTCCCTGTGTGCAGACAAATAGGAGTGTAAGACTTCATTCATACATAAAACATACAATGGGTGGAAGGGAGGGAGACACCCTGGACAGATCACCAGTCCAACGCAGATAGACAATCACACGCTCACATTCGTGGGCAATTCAGAGTCCACCTGACCTACATGTCTTTGGACTGAGGGAGAAAACCGAGGCAAACGGGGAGAACATGCAACCTCCACATAGAAAGTACTGGGGCCAGGAATTTAACCCTCCAGTGTGTCACCAAACAGTGGCATTAGCTGAGCTTCACAGTAGCGGACGAGCCACATGGCATCAAAGCTACCGTTAGCTTTAGCCACACAAGGTTAATCACGAGGGGACGGAGTCAGGTAATGGGACTCACCTGGAACGCTACACAGTCACCATGCTGTCTATTGAAGCTATCAGTTACCTGATGAACAAATTATCCCACAGTTATCTTAGCCACAGTGTGTTTAGTATTCCACCTAAATGGCTGCAGTGAAACTCACTCCCATCACAGAGACAAGGGACTCTGAGGCATGTCTATGTTCCTGTGGGAATAAGATCTCATGCACACTCACAAAGTGTACATCATGTGTCTTGGGCCGCAACATGCCCGAAGCTCCCGGCTTGTTTGGGAACTGTTCCTCACCGAGTTAGCTTGTCGGACAGGGAGCCTTTCTTGAAGGCCACTGCAGATAGTCAGAAAGCTGCTAGAGGGATCAAAGAGGAGTCTTTGGCCTCAGCTAGCACCAGCTGGGGCAACCAGATGGATGCTTATGCTCCACTGTCAGGGGGCATACAGCTGGACTATGATGAAGAGGAGGACGATGATGGGTCAGAATTTCTCCTGTCTGACGAGGAGCAGGAGGACGATAACTCGATCCTGATGCCCCAGTTTGCCAAATGCATCAGTATCCACTGAAGGGGGGGGTAGCACTGCAGCTTCCCCATGGTGTGTGGACATACACAACATGTGTAAACGCACTGCAGAGAAGCTGAGCATCTCCTGGCCCATGGTTATAGCAGAGACCACCAGATCTATGGAGCTAGCTACGAAGGGAAGAAATGACCCCAAGCTAAGCGGGCAATGAGACGGCTCCTCCCCATCTTCCCGGAGGTGATGAAAGAGATCCCAGACTTGGAAAGAGAACTCCTACTCCAGCAAGGTTCCTATCCAAGGGGCAACCCTGGATTTCTAAGGCATGGAGAAACTTGTCAAGCTGAGGGGTATTTAGCACTGAAAAGCACTGAATAATTTGTTCCCATTTGAATTAAATTACATATAATTTGAGTTAAATTACATATAATTTCACATACATGATAATTTCACATTTTATCTATGATCTCAGGGAAAAAGGAAAACGGTGGAAAGGCTAAGTTGTTTTTTGACATAGGGCCCAAATGTCATCTGCTGGGTGGTTTCACGTTGAGTTGGGCCTCCCTTGCATTTGCCCCCTGGCATCTAACTTTTCAGGGGGAAACCCTCACTGTGTTCTAATAAAAACCTCCCCACTGGCGCATCCAAGCAGAAAGCCAAGGGCACAGTTGCACAGGCTAAAATAATTTGTTGCAAAAAAAATGAAGCACTTTATAACACCCCCAGAGAGAGCCATCGCTCTGTTGGGGGTGAATCGTCATATAAGTGCTGTCCTAGTGCAGGCGAGGGGCAAGGGCACAGTTCAAGCGACCATCCGACTGCTAGAGGGCTATGGCGTTTAATTAGTATGGCATGTAATTAGTCTCAAAACCTGCGCACATAAAAACCAGGCGCGTGCACGTGATATGAGCGCACAGAACAGTATCCATGAGCGGAAAACCATCCTTAAGCGAGCTCAACACTGTTGCTCGCTCGTCAAGTTGACTTTTGAGACTTTGGAGGCGGGGATGGAATAGACAGTGGCTGATGTCTCCCCTCCTTTGATTGGTCACTTTGAATACTGACCATGACCTTTGATTGGCTGTTTGGTTTGATCACTGACACAGGCAGTTGCCTGAGAGAACAACCATTTTCATGGGGCCATCATTAGTGTATGATTTAGCCTACCATGAGCTGATCATTTTGTAGAGCTCAAAACGAAGTAAAAGCAAAAAAACAAGATTGACTAGACCGACCACTTGCACTTAAAAAAGGAAAAGAGTAATGTTAATGGCTGACAGCTCTCCCTGTGGCAGTTGCACTGACCTTAACTAACTTATGCATTGGGTCTACATTTTTTCGTAGCAATTGTAAACTACATGGATCATATATGCCACTGCTGTTGACACAAATAGCCTATGTTACATTTTGGTTATGCATGATTTACTTGTGTTAAGGGCATTGTAGATGTGGCTGTTCCTCATTTTAGCTCTTTTTTCTCCGACATCATCTTCTTGATGATTCTGCCGCCAAAAAAGGGGTCAGACGCATTATTTTTTTTCCTACCCTATTTTCTGGAAGACCTGCCCCTATTCTGCCTCTGATTGGAGATTTTATCCCCGCCTCCAAAGTCTCAAAAGTCAACTTGATGAGTGAGCGAGTGTTGAGCAGTTTCAAGCGCGTAGGGAGGGTCGAGGGTGCGAGCGAGGGTTTTATGTGCGCGGGTTTTGAGACTAATGAAATGCCATAGAGGGCGCTGTTTCAGTGCCAATAGCCACCGCTCCAGTTGAGGAGAGGGGCTTGGGCAGCTTGTACTACATCAAGTTGGGTGCTGAGAGGTGCTAGAGAAAGAGTATCAGATCCAATTCTATGTTGCAAGTTTTATGCCTTATGGCAGAATCGCAAACTTTTTTAGGTGCAAACATGTACACCACACTGTTAACTTAATAGCTAACATTATTAACTTTGGATCAGTCATGAGCAATCAATTGATCTTACAAACTCTTCTTCACTTACCTAATGTTAATGTCTACCTGTGGTAAAATGATGTGAGCAGACCTTGCTGCGAGGAGTTGGCTGAAATTTTGGCCTGTTTATCCTAGCTATCCACACATCTCTCCTGCGCTGGCTTAGATCCTCAGTCTCTTTTCCTTCACGTCTGCGGACGGTAGGGATGGCATAAAAATGAACCCTGGGTTTTTTATTGCTGTTAGCCTACTACTACAGCAGTTTTTATGGTTTTTGGTGCACATGTGCAGGTAGTAAATCTGAGTAAAAGTGCAAAATTTGGTGGTATTTTGCCAATAGGTGGAGCTATAGAAATCTTTTAACTGTAAAAATCAATAACTCATCTGCCTTTAGTCCAATTCAGTTGAAACTGTGCACATGTTTTTGCAGAAAGCCCCAACAGGATGTACCATGTCAGGTTGTACCATGCAGAATGCAACGGCATTTGGCCGATATAGGTGATATTTGCTTGGACCCTGTCAATTGTCACTTCCAGCTATATTTTTACTCTCCTTTTTGTTTGGAGACGTTAAATGCATCCAATTATTTTTTTCTGGATGACTTAACGCATTGGCGGTGAAGGATTGGCAGGATTTCACCATGTAAAGCCAGTTTTTATTTTTACCATAAAACCAGTTTTTTACCATACCAGTATTTTACCATAAAAAAGAATAATATAGCTCTACACTATCAAAGCAACCACTGAAGACGGAGACAGTTGAAAGTTGAGTAATGGTGTAATGATGGAAACACCTTGTGAAGGCTTTAACATCAGTATACAAGAGCAGAAATGTGACATGTTTGTCTCTAGCGCTCTCTGCTGGTAGAGGCTGACCGGTTACACACATTCACTGGTGTGGTGATCATGACCCAAGAAATGACTTGGTCCTGCACAGACTGTTACTTGCTAATGAAATGTCTCTAAAGAGTCACCAGTGCAACAACCACTACTATGAAATGTGCACTATAGAATATTTCCTTCCCATTTTGAACTCTATATTTTTGTACCACCATCAAATTCAGCAGGTTGATGTGCTTGTAGTTGCATTTGTTGCAACAGAGAGAACTGTTCGTCACATCTGTAAATGTGTATTGACCACATATTTGATCTTATTCTCATGTTACAAGAATTGCCTGAGTTCAAGCAATGCTTGAGTTGCCACTGCAAGCTGGAATAGAGTAGAACTGAAGAGTTAGTTCTCAGATGTGAGCATTTACTTCCTTTAACCCTGAAGCTCAACCAGGGAGAGTCTGCAGAATAGTAATGTGACTCTCTCCCTCTGAGACGAATTCAATATGAATCTCAAAACAGGAAAAGTGTCTTTGAGCAAGTCATTGATTCTATAAGATTGCAATTTACATTCAATTCTCATCTGATCCAATTTGCTTAGTGTCAGTGACATGAAGAGCAATGTAGAGTTTAATTGTTATTGTGTCATTTTGACTGGGTGAACTTGTGGTATTCAACAAAAAAAAAATCATATTGTAATCAATATAATCCTGCTATTACATGTTAGCATGACTATGTCATTAGCATTACAACTACACAATGCACCTGCATAAAACTGAAATTTCTGACCATTTGCACTTTACTGAAACCAAATACTTGAAAATAATTGCTATTTCTCTGGTGCTTGACAACATAAAGGAACACCAATGAAACACCAAGAGAGAAATCAACAGTAACAATTTTGGTTTTCCCAGTCAAAAAGTTACTTTACGATTAGTTTACAATCCCCACCCCCCCTCCAGTTTCCAACCAGTCCCATATGTTTGAATTACTGCAGCCATATCTTGCATAGCTGGCCTGGTATCCCGATTTAAATTGGATAACCGTTACAGCCCTAGTGCAAAATAGTCATAGACACCCATGGCAGACAAATAGGAGTTCAAGACTTTATTGGTTCAATAAGAGGAAAAACTGGACCAGAGTGTAACATTGTACAGTACATGTGTCAATGTAAACTGCAGTTGAATGGAAATGTTTAAAATAAATGATTGTGTCCCAGACCACATGATCCTTCTGTAAGTTTAAACAAAACAGGTCATGTAAAGCGAAGACTGATGAGGTTAGCGAGTAGATCAAGTACTATGGTAGAACAAGACGAAGACCAACCAGACAAGGACTCATAACTTAAGACCAGGAAGAATACAGAAGCTAAAATACTCTTCCTGGAGAATGTGGAGACTGATAACATTACTGTCTGATCCTTCTTCATCTCACTCTAAAGGTAGCAGGAATATTTCAAAGAGAAGGTAACATTGTGTAGACAAACAGGTGTATGGTAGATGTCAATAATAATACAGGTGTGTATCTCTTAGTGGGGCAGCTCGTGGGACACCAGTTTGTAGTGAGAGCCACAGGACGGGCAGCGCTGGGCCTCTCCCTGGTGAAGCCAGAACCACACCACAGCTGTGTTGTCTTCCTCACCTGAAGAGAGCAAACAAGGCCAGGTGAGAGGTGCAAACAGGAAGAAGCGTAGAAATAAGGGGGGGTAAATTTATGACAGTCATTTTTTGCAACAAACTTTGATTACTCATCTCATGTAGCCTTAACTGAATGGCTTGCTGAACTGCTTGCTTGCTTATCCAATCAATTAAATTGTAGATGGTCCTAGGGGACTGCATAGCTATAATGGACCCATTAACTAATTAGGCAGGCTACTGTACACAATCATATAATTTGTAGCTCAATCGAATTGTGGCATAATCCTTAATTGGCTGCTGAATATAATCAAGTACTTTTTACAAATGAAGTTACAGACTTTGAATAATTTTTGAACTGATAATTGATGCAGACATGCCACAGCACACACTAATAAATGATAAAATGGAAAATACAACAAAAGCTGGTTGTAGGCAAAAATTGTTTTCCTCTCTGCTGCATTTTGTTTTCTCAATGTGAATCCAGGAACAAAGCAAATCCTAAACCAGACCACTCTGACATTTCCTAGATTTGACCATTAAAACTAAATCATATGTGTACCAAATATTTTTGTATTGTTTTATATATGTCATATCACTAAGTTTTGTAGTGTCTGGCAGCATTCATTTCCCATAATTATAAACATCCTTCGCCACCACTTGTGACAGATACAAGTCCAATTCTGCTTAGAGGATGATCAGCCCACCCTAACTTGGAATAAAAACAAAACTAACAATACTATAAAACAAACTGATCTGTTAACTTTTTTCACCATCAGTTTCACCATAATTTCGATGCAGATTCCTGAACCCAGGCTTCAAAATAGATGCAACATCCTATGTATAGCCCTAAAGGATAAGTTTGGCAATTTTGGACCTATACATAATTTGTCACTTACATACCTGTAGTATTTGTGAACTCCAGAAAGAGTAGCTGTTGCAATTGTCACAGCTGATGGGGATTCTAATAAACATAAACTTGGACCCGCGGAGAATATCGGCTCCAGAGTCAGCTGTGGGTTGAAACAGCGAGCTCTGTTGCTAGCCTCTTGCTGCTAACATTGAATCCAAACAGTCTAAAATATCTCCAAAAGGCTCCACAAGGGAGTTGAGAGTAAACATAAATGTTGCAAAGTACATCAATTAAAATTAGCTCTGATTGCATTACACACACTTTCACTAATCAGGAAATCACAGACCTATTTTTCTCACGGCACAGACTGCTGTGCAAAGTGAATGAAAGTGAGTTACTGGCGGCGTGATCTAGTTTTGCAGACGGTCAGGTCAGATTGTAAACAATTACACTCGGAGCCGGGTAGAGTTTGGGAGAAGACTATCCACTGAAAGGAAATGGTGCAGTGCTGCTGCTTTCTGGGTGGTGAATATAAATATGTTGGTTGGTCTTTATATTGTTTTGTTTTGACAAACCCTGTTTGGACTCATTGTCAGCAAGAGGCAATGGAGCTCACCATTTCAACCAACAGCTGACTCTGGATCCAATATTGTCTGCAGGTCCAAGTACTGCAGGTATGTAAGAGACAAATTATATATAGGTCGAAAATTGCCAAACCTTATCTGACCCAATTAGGGCTGCGTCATTTTAAAAACCGTTACAAAGTTACAAAACAAGTAACAAATGAGCATTTTTGTAATACTTGTGTGAATGAAAGCCTTTATATTAATGGTTTTTCAGAAACCCAATTATTTGCCTCTACAAATGAATACATGCCAAAATGCTGTAACAATAAAATAAACCTACCATGTAATGACTCAAACTGTTGAGATGGTGCATTGAGGCATAAGCATAGTATCTTTCTGCACTACTGCCAAAAGTGGATTCACACATCTGGCTTTGATGTGACCTCTACCAAGGAGAATTTTTTTTGTAGTGAAACAGGCAGACTCTAGCTTCCAATCTGCCTCTAGCACATCACTTCAGATGCTAGATGGTTTTAACTCTACAAAGATAATCTCTCCAGCTAGCTCCCGCTTCCAAACCACATGTAAAAAAAACACACTGTACATGTAGGCCCATAAACAGGTAACTTACAGACACACCCCACGATCCTCTTGTTTGTGATGGAGGGCACGAGATGGGGATCAGCCTTGGAACCGGCGTACTCCTTTGGCTTCATCATACTGTAGGGATCCTGAAGCAGAAACAAGGATCTGGTCAAATGTGCTGATCTTCTGGGCAGCCAACACTAAACCTACAAGATCAATCACTGCAGAGTCATCCACAGGTCCTTTAACAGTTTATCATCAAATTATCACTAGAGAACCTTTCTGCTGATCTGAAGTTCTTCTTAAATCCTGCCGTTCACCTTGGCAGGTTGTCTCAGTTACATCCATGTTTGCTAGCCTATGTTTTACAAAGCTATCTCTATAATATAAATATCATTACAAAATCAGATTGCCATAGAATAACGTTAACAGATTAGGTATCAATTGACACACCGTTCCGTCCTTCATGGCCTTCATGATGACCTTCTCCAATCCGGTAGCTTGCTCCTCATCAGTGGGAATTCCTGTCAATATTACAAGTTAAAAATTGATAAGTCATGATGAGCAACCTTGGGTTATTGTATTAGCATAGCCGTTGTTAGCCTGCTAAATCAATTGACCTACCCAGCAAATTCCACTTATCTCAAAATAATGTGCATTTCAGTTTGACGCATTTGGCGTGAGACTCAGGTGTCCAGGTCCCGTCTCACACTCCCAATACAAATCTCACGCCAGTTTCAAATACAGTAAGCATGTAAAATATAACATTTAAAATAAAGCAAGACTCAGTCTGAGCAAAGTGAGTAGGCTATTCTAAACACATCGGCTAGCACAAGATATGTTTCCCTACATGCCATGATGAGATCAGACTGGCTCATAGACAGTATGGACAGACTGTGGAATTGTTCATTTTCTACTAGTAGGGATAACAACTTTTTATGCTGCAGTCCTTTTGGCGAGCAGCTCACACTAAATCAGATGTCCCCCGGTATCAGGCCCAGCAGATTCAGATTCAGCAGCCTGTCACCCCATGACACCCAGTGAACCAGTCTGACTGAAGGAGCAGGTGAGCAGCATTGTGTTGGATGAGCGCTATTCTAGCTCTACTATCACACCACAGAAATCCTGTTGGGGACAAAAAGCTTCCCTCTCTCCCCGTTTCAAATATCAAACATAACTCAGGTAACTTTTAAAAAGTGGTAGTTCCCCATATCATAAGTTGGCAACTCTCTTATCCAGCTGTTCCCTAGGTGAATTGTTAAAACTAACATATATATTGCTAACAAATCTGTATGTTAGATAATATAAAAATCTGCCTGTCAATCTCTTGAAATCACACAATACTCTCTTGCTTGACTCCTGAAGTGCATTTCTGATTAATATTCAGATCAAACTGTTTTGCATTATATAGTGGCATCCACTGTATGCAGAATGGTGCATGCATGTCTGCACAGTATTACAGATTACTACCAGTATGATTTAAAAGTATTTGACGACAAGAGAGCTGCAAGTCTGCAAAAGTAGAGCTTTAAATGGGCTGGTGGTTACAGCAATTGTGCAGGATAAAGGCCTGGGATAGTGGAGGCCCAATGTGATCTCTTTGCATTACCTACATATCCTCTAATTTTGAAAATGATCTACAGTATACATATTTTATACTCTCAACCAAAGATCCACATAATACAAAAGGCTCAATACAGTGTTGAAAGCTGTTCTTAATGTTTTCTGGGTCAGTGTGTAACTGACTACCTGACCAAATACTGTACTCAGAAGATTACAGTGTGCTGTTTTGGTTGACTTTTTCAATTTTGGGACATGTCTTCATTGCTTGATTGCATTTTGTGCCTGAAATTAACTGTTTGGTTAAACAGCATCTTAGCGCTGACAGTTGCATTCAGGGTTTTGAAAACTCAGTATTAAGAAATGCTTGTAACCAATTGTGAAAACTGTAAAAATGGCATCTTCCGCTAAAAACATGGCCGTGAATGTGAAGCTGAATATCCATGGCTTGTCATTGTGTGAGAGAATTAATACATGTCACTGTTTTAGTGCTATACATAGGCTACATACTGATGTAAAAGAGAATGTAGAGTAAAAACAATGTTCATAATGTAAATTAACAAAATGGCTTAGGTGTTGTATTGTAATTCTCAGCAGCGCAGCCAAGACATTTTAATTATTGTAGGGTTAGTTAGTTGGTTAGTTAGTCAGCTTTGTCATGCAAAATAGGGCTGAAAGGGGAAGAGTCCACACATGTCAGACAAACTTCCATGCATCAGTGACAAGTGACAGTCAATGGTCAGTATTGTTTGTGAATGTTTAGGCTAACTTAATAATCATTTATGGTGAAAACATGCAAGCGCAAAAGTTACAGCCCATGACAAGACAAATCTCATTCCAGCCAACGGACCAAAGTTGGCAACCCTAGGGTACTTAGTAGCAAACTGTAAAAAAAATAAGTTTTACACTAAAGCTTTGGGAATATGTCGTCAGGGGGTCGGTACAGTCAGATGTCGATGTCGCAAGGAAGTTCTATGTTGACTAGACATCGATAGCAATACGCTAGCGACCTAGCGTGCTAACTTAGCCACCGCTAGCTATAACACCTTTGCACAAATTCTATGGTAGATTTAATTTGGGGGTATTTAGTATCCTCGAAGCGGGACCCCGTTGTTTTTCAACAAATACAAATAGGCATTTAATTAAATGAGCTTACAAATTTGAAATTATAGCGGATCAAACAGTCAACCTGATAGCGAGATAACGTGAACTTGCTCACCCCGGGTCAAGACGGTCAAAGTGATGCGTGGGCGTTACAAAGTAACGGTCGTTTAAGCATCTATCAAGAGTTTATCACTATAGACAATATAACTGTCTCCACAAACGGTAACCTGATTTAAGTTATCTTAAGAAACATAGACCCCAAAAACATAACGTTCGGCTAGCAAGCTACATGCTGTGATGATGATGACAGGAAGTAACTTAATGGCAGAGAAAACATACGTTTCTGGGCTTAAAATAAGTTTGTTCAGTTTTCTCTGTCTGTTGAACGGTCTACAATTGACTGCTTGTACAGCTGATTTTTAAAGCATTTTTCTGAGACCACGTTTGACCTCCCTAGCTGACTACAGTACTGCTAACATTAATGCTAACTAGCGTGTGGAAGTCTACCGCCTGTCCTTGCCTTGACAAAACTCTAAAGTTGTAACATATTTCACTGGTTTTTCTGATTTTGTTGCTCGGCGTTTATTTCCAACTCACCTCCAGCCGCCATGCCGCGGGTCAGAGCCGGGACCGGGGCAGCCCGGCATGTTGTAGCGGCTCTAAATGCTGAACGGAGCAGTAACCTTGCAGCCATTTCTCCTTCTCTGTTGCTTGTCACGTACGGAGGTTTTGCTGTCACTAGCAACTGGTCGCACGGTGATGATGTTTACAATATGCTGTTGCTCGGTGATGACGTTTACGGTACACTGACTTTTTTTTTTTTTAGCAGATTATTCTTTATAATTTTGGAGGTGTAACCAACATACTGAGTTGATCTGAAAAGGTTTAACAAACAAGAATATTCACAGCAAATTATGTTCTCAGCAAATTTTAAGGTTTATTGTGTTCTTTAAACATTTGTTAAAAGACAAAGTAGATAGGAAAAATGCCTCAAAATCAACCATGTACATTGAAATGGCTGGTGTGATTCACAGAAGCTTCATATTTTACAGTGCAATCCATATGACCTCCAAATCAATGTGTCAAATGGTGTACTGATGGAAACGTCTTAGGCAGAAATGTGACATGTTTGTCTCTAGCGCTCTCTGCTTGTAGAGGCTGACCGGTTACACACATTCACTGGTGTGGTGATCATGACCCAAGAAATGACTTAGTCCTGCACAGACTGTTACTTGCTAATGAAATGTCTCTGAAGAGTCACCAGTGCAACAACCACTGCTATGACATGTAACCTACAGAATATTTCCTTCCCATTCTCAACTGTGAATTTACAAGCCCCTCTATATTTGTGTAATAAAAAATTCAGCAGGTTGATGTGCTTGTAGTTGCATTTGTTGCATCTGTAAATGTGTATTGACCACATATTTGATCTCATTCTCATGTTACAATTGGTTGACATGCATTTCCTACCAATATGGCGCTTTCAATATGACCAATTCAATATGAATCTCAAAACAGGAAAGCTGTCTTTGAGCAAGTCATTGATTCTGTAAGATTACAATTTTTTATTCAATTCTTATCTGATCCAATTTGATTAGTGTCAGTGCCATGAAGAGCAGTGTAGAGTTTACTTGTTATGGTGTCAGTTTGACTGGGTGAACTTGTAGTATTCAACAAAAAAAATCATATTTTATTGATTTTACTGACACATACTGAATACTTCAAAATAATTAAAATTTACTAATTGAAGGCCAATGTATACCCAGCTCTAAATGAGGATCTTGATTATACCCCTTTTCTATAAGTTATGGTATTATGGTTATGAGTTTCAGATTGTCATTTCTTATATTTGTACTTTTTCCTTTCTTTCTGATGTATGTGGGGAGGATACTATGCCTATTATTCTTCTTTTTGTATTGGAAACATTGTATGTTTGTATTGGATATAAACATTGTAGATACAGTATGTGAATGTAGGTCATGGGTATGTGACACAGCATCCATTTCCTGGTCATGTGACCTAATAGAGATTATATATACACTGTATATAGCACCTGTTAACCTTTCACAGCTTGCACCCTGAGGAAAGCTATGCATGTGCCGCAAACATGTTGGTGCTTTGTAAACACTTTAATGTGTATGCTATGCATTAGCGTCATGAATAAAGGCTTTTTGCTTGAAGAGTGCCTTGGATATATTTTTTCTGCTTAAACTTTAAAATAATTGTTTGATATTTCTCTGGAGCTTGACAGCATGAAACACCAAGAGAGAGATCAATATTAACAATTCTGGTTTTCCCGATCAAAAGATGACCTGTATGGGTCCTCCTCCAGTTTGCAACCAGTCATAGACACACATAGGAGTTCAAGACTTTATTGGTTCAATAAGAGGAAAAACTGGACCAGAGTGTAACATTGTACAGTACATGTGTCAATGTAAACTGCAGTTGAATGGAAATGTTTAAAAGAAACGATTGTGTCCCAGACCACATGATCCTTCTGTAAGTTTAAACAAAACAGGTCATGTAAAGCAAAGACTGATGAGGTTAGCGAGTAGATCAAGTACTATGGTAGAACAAGACGAAGACCAACCAGACAAGGACTCATAACTTAAGACCAGGAAGAATACAGAAGCTAAAATACTCTTCATGGAGAATGTGGAGACTGATAACATTACTGTCTGATCCTTCATCTCACTCTAAAGGTAGCAGGAATATTTCAAAGAGAAGGTAACATTGTGTAGACAAACAGGTGTATGGTAGATGTCTATAATAATACAGGTGTGTATCTCTTAGTGGGGCAGCTCGTGGGACACCAGTTTGTAGTGAGAGCCACAGGACGGGCAGCGCTGGGCCTCCCCCTGGTGAAGCCAGAACCACACCACAGCTGTGTTGTCTTCCTCACCTGAAGAGAGCAAACAAGGCCAGGTGAGAGGTGCAAACAGGAAGAAGCTTAGGTCAGGAAAAAACTAGCAGCAACTCTACCATGGAGATTTTTTTTGTAGTGAAAACTTACAGACACATCCCACGATCCTCTTGTTTGTGATGGAGGGCACGAGATGGGGATCAGCCTTGGAACCGGCGTACTCCTTTGGCTTCATCATACTGTAGGGATCCTGAAGCAGAAATAAGGATCTGGTCAAATGTGCTGATCTTCTGGGCAGCCAACACTAAACCTACAAGATCAATCACTGCAGAGTCATCCACAGGTCCTTTAACAGTTTAAAATAATCACATTATCGCCATCTCTATAATACAAATATCATTACAAAATCAGATCGCCACAGAATAACGTTAACAAATTAGGTATCAATTGACACACCGTTCCGTCCCTCATGGCCTTCATGATGACCTTCTCCAATCCAGTGGCTTGCTCCTCATCAGTGGGAATTCCTGTCAATAGAGCAAATAAGAAGTTTGTAAAACTGATCACACCACTTCTGGGTGGATAAAATGCTTGCAATCTTGTTGAATGGTTAAAATAGATCTAAAAGAAAATAACAGAATCTCATTCATAGTAATATAACATATTGTATCCTATCATTACCTTTTTAGTATCTTTAAGAAAACATATTTGTTTATTTCCTGGAGTAAAGAATATGTGAGCTCATACTGTTCAGAGGATTAGAGTATTGTTACATTCAATACAGCAGCAGCATAATGATCTATGTGGGACTTATGTTTTTTTTGTGGAGATGTCAAGATGATTTTGTCTATACAGGGGGTTTCTCAACTACTGGCTCACATCCCACTATCAGAAAAGACCAGTGTGCCACTTGTTTAATTACAGAGCGAGCGAGGTGAAGGAATGTATTAAAGATTATTGAACTAAATAAAAAATAAAACTTTAAAATTTTAAAAAAAGCTTCAACTTATTAAGTACATCCAGGTACAAAAACAATGATGGACAATGAAGTCGTGCACAAACAGCCTATATAATTAACAATACATTTATCAAACATGGATTTCCCAGGGGAGGAGATGATACCTTAGCCCAATTGCACTGAACGTGGCTTGACTATCAAATGAGGCTCTCAAACCATTAAAACTGAATATGCAGGAACCAGGCACCGTGAAAAGAGCACTTCAAACAAGACATATAATTAATTCCAAGTCCCCAAGCAATCATTTTTCCCTCTGACAACACAGTGATGTAGCGCCCTAGCAACCTGTTAACATCACACTGTGCTCAGAGCAAGAAGGCCTTCACAAACGCTGAGGAGTTGGTGCTGATAATCGCTGTTGATATACAGTGGGAGATGCTTGAGGGGGGAATGTAGCAACTGATAATGTAATAACCGCTGGATAATACAATAATAACATCTCTAAATGTATAAAGAGTCCCTCTAAATCGGTTGAAAATGTAATTAAACATGTTAATGTAATAGGTTGCTGGATAATATAATATCATCACATTATTACCCGTCAATTATTACTTTATTAGGGGTGGGTTTTTCTATGATTGTCTATGATTACAAATTTGTACCGACCGATTAACAACCAAAACATGGCTGCCACAAATCCCACATTGGCTATCAGTCAACAATTCAAATGTCTAATCATAGTCTGCATTGAGGTGTTGTCAGTGGACGTTACTGCCCACTATTCTCTCTTGCACCTACCACTTGACACAGTCCACCACCACACACAGTCCAGTCTCCTGTGGTGCGGTACTCGAGCTGCAAGCACCATGGAAGTGTTATATTATGGTGAGCTCGCGCTATTTGGAAAGCAAGTACCGGTCCTCTAGAGAGTCTTGCGAGTCACTGGGTTAAGCAAACCGCAGGAGAAGAGAGCAAATGAGTTTGGCCGTTGGTGAAATTCAATACTGCCGACTGAAGCAAGTTTTCTCACTATCCATCTAAAGATTTTTACCACTGCTCCTGTGAAATTTCACAATTGAGGTGTCGATCACACAAGCAGAATTGTTTTTAGCCACTGCTGTTCCACGTGTAAGGACTGATTCATTCGTCATGTGTGACTAGACATGGAGGAGCTGCAGTCCATGTACTTCAAACTACAGTAGAGCAAGTCAGAGTCTGCAGAGAATCAGCTGAAGTTGCATGGAAAGTAACAGCTAAAGGTAGTTTGCGGCTAGACTTCACAGTTTACAGCTGTGTTACATGTTATTATATTCACCACAGATTTGGAGAGTCAGATACTTAATCCATCTCTCGATAGCCTCTGGACATTAGAGCAAAGCCAAAGAGCAGCAGCTGACCTCTTTTTATACCAAAGTCACATTTCTGTGCTGCTGATAGCAGGCTTAGGGTAACCTAGTGGACTTGTCCTCTTTCTCTTCATCCAAGGAATATCCTTTCAGTTCAATCTTGTTTTTAACTGTTATTTCATTTCAGAATTTATGTTATCTTTACATTAACACTCAAGTACACATGGATACCTACACAACTGAAAGGATGCTAGGGGGGACAAGACTAAGGTCGGTGAACAAATGAGTGCACCTTGAGGTGGTAAAGATTAACAAAGATTAGGCTACTCATTCCAAAAGCAGCTTAGCTGTTGTTAGCTTGGTAATTACCTATCTACAAACTAACTGACTGACTACTACCTGGGATACAAACCATCCACCTGATAACAAGATAATATCAAATAGCAAAATCTGCAAAAGGCGCCATTCTAAAATCTGGCATGTTAAGGCTGCCTTCCTTAACATCTGGCATAACAGGACTTTAAGACCTTTGACGAATCGTTGTGATTTTCCCCATGTTAGCCTCCATCCAGCTTCATTCTACTGTTGATTACAGCCGATCTGCATCAAGTAGGCTTATTATCTTTTATGGGGTGAAGCATTAAGGCTCCATTATGTAATTGTTTTCATCAATGATTGTGAATGTTTCAACCTCTGTGTTGAAAAATCAGCTTTTCTATCGTCAGACACTCATTTCACACAAAAGGGGGAGAGAAAGCAACGGAAACGGATGACCAATCAGAATTGAGAAAAGAAGGAGATGATGGAGACTTTGTTTCAATTCAAGCAGGCAAAACTACAAATTTAATTTAGAAATATCTTGAATCTAGTGGACATAAATGGCCTTGTTTTGAAATGATATCACACAATAATCATCTACATACAGTTTATTGCTGCAGTAGATCCAGTGGTTCCTGTGGATCCCCCTTCCACAGTGTAAATATATTGTACCGGGTAAAAGATGGATAAATAAACTTGTGGAAATTGATCATGATTAATTTGATCCGTGCACTGCTCCCGGTCAGCTGTGTAAAGACGGCATAAGACGGTAAAATGCAGGATACTAACTATTAATGATAAGCCTATACCATTAATAAGCCATAAATTAGTTTCCATGTGTTTTTGTGAATTGAGCGTATAGGCCTACATTCAAGTGTTCTTGGGAGAATTCTTAATGGAGCAGCATAGGACCCTTTCGGAGAGATAACCAATACAACCAAAGGGTCCTGTATCAGGGTTAGCGGTGCTGGCCAGTCGACTGAAACCAGTGCATTGGTGTAAAGCATTATGGAAGTTGTAGTCCTTTCATGTACCAATGCTTTTTTCGCCTTTTCTCGTTTTCTAAGATGCACATCCACCTTAGTTATCTATTACTTAGCCAAAACACTTCCGGAACCTTGATGACGTCGGGATTACTACGTGACTAGCCAGCTCTATAAACCTTGACATATCAATGAAGTTAAGTGCTTCATGGTGTTTTGAATGTATGCCGAATTCAAAAATGGGTTCAAACGAATCGGAAACGGTCTTAAGTATTGTTCTACTGTGCCCGTAAGCAAGACCACAACAAATTGTGATATTTTTGAATGAAGTTTGGCGTGACTTACTGTCCGTACAAGAGAACGGCAAGTATCAAGGCTGGGAAGTCTTCCGCTGTCAATGGCATTGCCTACACTTACCTTGCCATAACTCTTAAATTTGTAACATATTTCACTGGTCTTTCTGAAATTGTTGCTCGGCGTTTATTTCCAACTCACCTCCAGCCGCCATGCCGCGGGTCAGAGCCGGGACCGGGGCAGCCCGGCATGTTGTAGCGGCTCTAACTGCCGAACGGAGCAGTAACCTTGCAGCCATTTCTCCTTCTCTGCTGGTAGCAACAGATCGCAGGGTGATGACGTTGGGGATTTAATAAACTGTCGCACGGTTTTGACGTAGGTTCTCGTCTTCAATAAAATATATTTAATGATTTTGTTTTACAATATCTATTTTACGATTGTCCTGTTTACAAATGTTGGGATGATATATAGATATCAAAGCAAAACAAATAGGAATATTATATATAATTATAAAGATATGTAGTTGATTTATAATTATAATTATAATATTTATAATTATAATTGATTTATTAGTCTTATTTGAGTACTCTGAAAACTCCATATGATTGTATATATAGGCTATATATGATTGTTATAAATATATATAACAATTTAAGATTTAGATTGTTAGTCTGTTTAATTAGTTTAATTGATTAATCTGTGGAATGATCCAGTGATGTCATGTACAATTCGACAATTCAAAATTTTGACAGAAGCAACATCAACCTTTAATAAAGCAAAGACATGAAAAAAAAGTTTATTTAAAACAAGTAGTAAGCAGACATTATCTATCACCAGTGTAGACTATCTCTTTCATTTTTCTCAAATTCATCCTGAAAATGAGGCCGCTGATATTTTGTGATGAAAATGACTGAGAGCAGAGAGAGAGAGAGTTAGAGAAGCTCAACATAATTGGCGGGGAACATGCCGTAGTGTCCGTCAGGTCCGTAACCTCTCCACCAGCCCTCATCCACCATCTCTATCCCGGTGATGACGTCATCAGGGTCAAAGGAGATCTCTGTGTCATCCGCTGTGAAGGACAGCAACAACATAACATCCTGCACCGAGCATGTCGAGTTAGAGTTCAGCTGAAAGTCAGGGCCTGTGTGTGTGAGTTGAGAGCACTTACCAGCCTGGTAGTCATAGAGAGCCCTGGCACTGAGGTCCTGTCCTGTAGCCCCTGCCCCATGCTCCTCTACCTATAGAGGGAACCATCCCATTAGTCTCATCATTCAAGACATTCAGTATTGACCACTAAACACAACCCTGCTTTCTTTCTCCTCTTTACCTGTTCTGTGATGAGGAAGAATGATGCAAGGGCTTCATAAGAAAAGGCAAGGAATCCGTATACTGCTTGGATCAAAAAGACTGAGAAGGAGGCCTCTACTGAAGTCTCTACTAATTGGAAGCTACGCACCTGCTGTCAAGGACTAACCACAGGCACAACAGTTCCCTGAACAGTTTTGAAGAATGATGCAAGCACATCGCAACTGTCAGGTGAAAACTTTGTATTGCCAAAATGAACTAACTAAGAAAAATAGCCTCAATCTCAGCTTGACCTACATGCATTTTTGCAGTTTATCCAATAAGCATGTAATCCTGCCATTGAAGTAAAAACATGAAAGTCACCAAAATTGGAGTTACATATCTTTTTTCACATGACAACTGCTATTAGACAATACCGCTGACTCACTGTAGGGGTCGCCTGGTAAATATCCTCGTACAGATCCTCCTCTGTCGCAGATGATGGCGGTAGCTCATACACCTCCTCTTGACCGGGGGATTCCTCTGTAGTTTCGGATGAATGATGAACGTCATTAATGCTGTCTCAGCATTTGACATTTGTTAAACAGTCAGAGTTCCATATGGGCTGTAAAGCAAAAAGGCAGTGTACGCTGTCTAACCAAGAGGTATCGACTTTAAAGGAAAGATCCATCCCAGGATACTCTTACATTGTTTGATGTCAATTTGGGATATTAATGTATTCCAGTTCAGTGCAACTGAACTCAACTTCAGTTAGTTATTTCCTACGTTTCCCAGAATGCTTTTCAACTACCCCCAGACATGGGGTATATCTCATCTATGTCTGGCAAATAAGAAAAATACACCACCAAACAACAAAATGGGCAGAAATGTAAGGTACATTGCCAGTAAAAGTTTCAGTATCTTAGGGTGGATCCTTCCTCTAAGTTAGGTGGCTGCAATGAGAAATTCTGAAAATGATTGGCTGATAGAGTGCAGTATACCCGGGGTAGGTTCATCTGCATCATCATCAAAGTCATCTGACCAACAATACTCCTCCTCTGTGTACGCAGCATCTGAGAGAGAGAGAGAGAGAGAGAGAGAGAGAGAGAGAGAGAGAGAGAGAGACATATTCACTTGGGCATGAATGCTACATGAGGAATCCTAAGGCTCTGGCTCTGGCTCCATTGGGGGCTTCGGTGTGTGATCTGACCTGCAGCCTGGACAGGTGAGGCCGGTGTCTCTGGTACTACAGGGGAAGCAGCTGCAACAGGTGAGTCAGGCCTAACAGGTGAGGCGGGTCTGACGGGGGACGAAGGGCCCATCGACGAAGCCGAGACCAAAGGCAGAGCGGGAGTTTCTGGGACCAGTGGAGCTGCGGGTCGTGGATACTCCGGCTCCACCGGGGTTTCAGTCTCGCTGGATTTCTGAGACAGAAATGGACTCTGCAATTTCCCTGGAAAGACAAAATGAAAACAAGAGGTATAAATACTCAATTCCATTTCAGCAAGTTGCTTACCGTACGTGGAGTTTATGTGCTTTACCAGGTCTGGATGGAGCAGGGGACAGTCCGTTGTTGGGACCGGAGCTCTGCAGCCTCTGGTTGAATACATCTCTGGGGTTGATTGATCTCTGGGAAATCAACGATTTTGCCTCCTATGAATGACAGAGAGAGTTCAATGCAAACCAGACAGAAAGCTATAGTTTCACCTATTTACATGTATTAACCAGAGGTGGGCACTCGATTCTCATGACTTGAACTCGAGTCAGACTCAAATCAGTTTGAATTGCTTGAGACTTGACTTGATGCATGAAGAGAAGACTTGACAATTGACCTGACTTGGGTTCTGGTGACTTGGGACTTGACTCTGACTTGTACTTTAATGACTTGAAAAGGTTTCTAAAGTCTTGACTTGAGATCTTGTGTTTGTGGAAATGACTCAGATTGAAAGTGATGAGATTTGTTCCAGCAGACGACTGAATTTAAATTCTGTTTTCTGAATTTGTATGGAATGATTGAATTTATTGAAGTTGAAACTGATTCTAGAAATCAAACTCATGATGCTCTCACCAAGTTTTTATCCTATTAAAACCATATTGCATTGAAAAGTCCTAGATATTTAGTTTTCTTTAAGATATTAAATTGATACTGGGCTCTTGATTTGTTCTGACTTGACTTGCTGTTCTACATTTAGACTTGAGACTTGACTTGAGACTTGAGCAAAGTCGACTTGGTCACACCTCTGGTATTAACATAAAATTTCTGTATATTGTTCATACTCACATTAGCTTTCTGCACAGATGCAGCAGAGTGAATGCCTGTCTTCTGAGAGTTCATGTGCTCCTTTTGCTGCTGTTCCTAAAAGAGACGCATGATGCTATCTGTAGATATTGTATATTATATTTTATATATATATATATAAACCAAGGAAAATGTTTCTGTAACTATCATCTCACCCATCGCTGTTGCTCCTTCTCTCTCTCCTCTGCCTCTTGTTGCTTCTGATAACCCCTGTCACACACACATACAGAGGCATTACTCACACACACACACACACACACACACACACACACACACACACACACACACACACAGTGGCCTACATTCTTTTTGTGTGTGTGTTCGTGTGTGTGTATAAGACTTACTTATCCTGGTCGATCTGACAGGCTCTCTCCTTTGCTCTTTTCTCTCGTTCCGCTGCCTGCCTTTCATCTATGTCTTTTCTCTCCCTCTCCACCTTTTGTCTCTCCTGCTCCGCTCGTTTGCTCTCCTCCTTTCGGCGCACTTCCTCATCCCTCTGGGGAAGACAGTTGTATTAATTCACATGAAAAGTGATAGGAGGGATGGTACTCTGGTTGCATGCCCAGACTCAGTATATACTGATCTGAATAAAAGTGAATAGAAACCTGAGCTTGGGCCCAGAAGTTGTCCTTGTTGGTTTTCTGGATCTCTTCCACAGCATTGGTTTTCTGGTATACAGAACCCTATAATAACAGCAGAGTATTAGTTATTATATTTCGGTCGTTAGTTATTTGTGAAAGTGCATGTTATGCCCAAAGGCCCAAAATGTGGTCTATAACAGGTTGTTGTGTGTGTGTGTGTGTGTGTGTGTTCTCACCACAGGTCCTCTGGGCACATCTCTGTATTCATGCGTTTCTCTGTGAAAATTAAAGTTGGCTCCCGAAGCCTTGGCCACTTTAGCCAAGATGGTCTCCGGCTCCACGTCGTCCTCTGCCCGAGCGTTGATGGTCACATGAGCTCCCTGTGGTCACACATATTTCAATGCTGGTCAGTGGGCCTGTGTCATTATTAGGGGTTTCCCACAGCTGCATTGACAGAATGGGCTTTTTAGGAATGTTTTATTTAAGGGAGAGAGAGGAATTTGAAATTTGAAATATCTTCAGAAAGCTTAATGGTTTTCAAACGCAATCTCAGTGAGGGTCATAGTGAGAAATTAGAATCAAATTGAATTTAACTTTATTTATATATTACTGTTGAATTGAACAGGACAATATAATGCTATTTTACCATGTTTTTAAATGTTCTGTATAGCCCAGTAACATATGCACATGTTGGCTGCTTAACATTTGCTCTAAACCACATGGCAAATCAAAGGCTTGGAATTTACTCAGGCAAATATGCATTTTGATTGTGTATATTTTTTTTAAAATGTACCACATAGCCTAATTCACAGTTCTATAAGTCACTTGCTGTCTATAATATTTCAGATGAGAATGACATTTGTAAATACTGTGTTGTCAGGATGCCAAAATTTTGACTTTTTGGTACTAGTACTATGGTTTTGGTACAAAAAAAAAAACAAAAAAAAAATTAGCACAGAGTAAGACTTTGTGCTTTGAAATGCAATGATTATACAGGTAGCCTGCTTTGTTTAATTTATTTATTCATTCACTCATTTATTTATTTATTCATTTTCAGTCATAGTAACTTTGAAGAGGAGGAACTGAAACTTCAGAAAGTGTTTCCCATTGGACATATTTTGCTGTTGTGTAACTTCCTTGGTCTTGTGCTATCAGCAAAACTGCAAGGTTGTCAGGATGGAGCACAGATGTCTCTTGTCTAGTAGGTGGTTTCACAATGTGGAAATAAATTATATGAACTGAAATGTGACTTGGCCAGTTGGTCAGACACAGAGCCTTTTCTTTACACTCAGTAAAGACAAACTTATATGATCTCTCTTGAAACAGTGAAAAATCAGCCTTTCTTACTTAGCAGTTAACTTACTTGGCAGTTAAATTGTCTCTGTAGAGGTGTGACCAAGTCAACTTTGCTCGAGTACTAAGTCATTCTCAAGTCTTGAGGAACAAGTCTCAAGTCTTGAGGAACAAGTCTCAAGTCAAGTCTCAAGTCTAAATGTAGAACAGCAAGTCAAGTCAGAACAAATCAAGAGTCCAGTATTAATTTGATATCTTAAGAAAACTAAATATCTAGGACTTTTCACTGCAATATGGTTTTAATAGGATAAAAACTTGGTGAGAGCATCATGAGTTTGATTTCTAGAATCAGTTTCAACTTCAATAAATTCAATCATTCCATACAAATTCAGAAAACAGAATTGAAATTCAGTCGTCTGCTGGAACAAATCTGATCGCTTTCAATCTAAGTCATTTACACAAACACAAGATCTCAAGTCAAGACTTTAGAAACCTTTTCAAGTCATCAAAGTACAAGTCAAAGTCAAGTCCCAAGTCACCAGAACCCAAAGTCAAGTCAAGTCTCAAGTCTTCTCTTCATGCATCAAGTCAAGTGTCAAGCAATTAAAGTTGTGACTCGAGTCTGACTCAAGTCCAAGTCATGTGACTCGAGTCCCCACCTCTGTGTGTTTGTATTAGAGGGAGGATCATGCAGCATACAATATGGGTCACTTTTTGGCAAGTTGTATTATATTGAGTGGCTGCAGTTACGAAGGCAAGAGTGAGAGTGGACAACAAAGAGTCTTATGAAGACCAGTAGACACTGAGTTTGATAAATGCTTCAGAAGATTTTTAAGTTTTTTTCCCAATAAATATTAAGCAACAAACAAGAGGTACACGTATTTCCCTAATATGGACATATAGCATTTTAGAGGGAAAATGTTCAGCTACTGTGTATAAAATCAGACTCACCTTCAGGAAGTTGGCAACTGAGCTCACATGGTTGGCACATATGCCTTTCCGAGAGTCCTTCACACCTTCACCTGTCTGTTGTGACACACACACACACACACACACACACAACATGCCAACAAGGACTTGAGGGGGGTCTTTGTACATGTTTGTGTATTATCATTGTTTGCTTTTTGCATGCGTCTTGTCAATCATATATCTGTGTGTCTTACCCAGTTTATGAGGACATATTTAGGCAGACCAGAATTGGGGTCTTGGACACGACAGAAAGCGTACATCACCTTCCCACTGCTTAGCTCCTCTACCATCTCCTCTAATCCACCATCTACACACACACACACACACACACACAATCAAAAAATACTACAAATATTTAGCTATACTCATGACTATAACCATTTTCTAAATCTGAATCAGTGTCACTTTTGCTACTTATTCCATTGATCCGATCTTACCTCCCTTTCCTGCCAGGCGCATATCATTGCTATTCCCTTCATACGTGAACAGGGCCCTGAAGACACCCAAAGGTGTCCAAAAAAAATGGTTACGTATGTGGGAATGTGATTTTGAGAATGCAAATTACAGACAAAGACACAGAGAGAGTGCAAAATTGCATTCTGTCACAATAAAACAATCCTTCTCTCTGTTACGTATGCCAACTTGCAACATTGCAGTGGGACGTTTGAGCAGTAAGAGAACTCACCAGTTTGTATCTGCCTTGGTATCGACCACTTCTTTATAAGCGGCCATGAGAGCAGGACCATTCTTACTCATATTGACCGCCATCCTTCCCTTGTTTCTTGTCCAGTTGGCATTCACAGTCCAAACAGGCTGTCAGTAATATCGGTCCCACAGATCCAAGACCAAAACCAGATCCAGCAGCCTCAGCAGGTGGGGCGAAACACAGTCGACAGCAGGACGGCTCGCTAGAAAATCCACACCTCTGATGGATAGAAGAGTGATGTTATAAATAAAAAAAAAAAATCCACAGTATGCTAGAAAACGGCCAGAATGACTGCACTTGTGAGTTTATTGTGATTTTGCTGAGCAGATTTTCCCCTAATGTGTCAAACCTGTTGGGGTGGAAGTTCAGAACCTGAACAACCACATTCTTTAAGAAGTGACTTCCCTCTGGGTTACTCCCCTTTCATCCTTCAATAGGCAAGTCATGTATCTGAATGAGGAAATCCACCTTCATTCATTTTGAGTGTCCTCCCCAAGTTGTGGCCCTCGCTGGTAATCAAGAAAAGTCTGGAGACAATATACTGTATGTGTGTAGAGTGTAGTTCAGCAGCGGTGTGTGTGTGTGTGTGTGTGTGTGTGAGAGAGAGAGAGAGAGACTCCAGAGGGTTTACTGAATGGCCATTTTCTTGCATAGTTAAGTGCTTCAAAATAAAAGGAATACACAAACATAATAATAATCTATAAAACATGGAAGGCTTGCACTGTTGACTCCATTAATACATATAGCTTAATAAAAACCCAATAAAAAAAAATCAGTAACCATTTTACACTTTACTACTAAAATAGTACCACCACAGTATAACTGAATTAATTATTAGTCTATTAGCATATAGACTGTGCAATGCGAACCCCAAAACACATCAGAAGTCAATGGCATTTAGTAAAGCGAAATAAGAAATTCTGGTTATGTTTAACTTTTAATGTAATACTTTTTAATTACCATATAGAGAAATCCCCCCGGTCTCTGTAACCACCGGGCCAACTTGCTGCCCCACACATGCACCATGTAGGGTCGGCCTGAAGGTGGAGCTGTGGCATCATGCCTGGGGTGAAAAGCACTCATGCCCCAGGAGACTCAAACCTGTCCCTCATTGTGCTGTTGCATTCACTCAGTTCTATGGTCTCAGTATTCTGAATTTGACTGTGAGTGCATTTCATTTGTGCTTGTGTCCCCATCTCCAAAAAGTTAGCAGTAATAGAACAAGAATGTAGTAGTAGCTTTTTATTAGTGCTGCGCAGTCATTTACTGACTGAAATTACACACCAATTTACATACATATAGGATATCAAAACAGCAGGGAGATAAAAATACATTTTCAATAATTGTGAAAGTAGTAGCATATTCAATCTACAATGAAATGTAAACAGGGTAGTCAGGCCAGATCTAGTGCAAATCCTATGAAGAAGGGATTCTGGAATGCTAATATCAGTAGTCTGGGAGAAAAGAAGGGGAAAGTGAGAAGAGTGAAAACTATGATGGTTGTTGATGAGTCTTGTGAGGTATGGGGATGGGAGAATTGTAGTAACGACCTGTTCTTGCCAGCGGGGTGTTAAGTTTGTGACCATTGCGAATGGTACGTCCAGATATTTGTTCTCTAGATGGGGGGGAGCCAGTCAAAGGAGTGGGAGGATTGCAGTGAAAGAGCAAATTTCAGCCAGATCTGCTCCCTCCTCTTCTCAAGAAGGGGGGATGCCTAGGGTGTTTAGGGCTTGCTGGCTTGCTGGATGTAAGATGCTCCCAGGACAATGCGACATGCCCTCTTTTGCACACGCTCCAGCTGGTTGGACAAGGCTTGGGTGAGACCAGGATGCCAAGCGGGGACTGCATACTCCAGCACTGGTCTAATGTAGCCGATATAAATGGCTCGTAGGTCAGCGAGAGTGATGGAAAAACACTTCCTGCTAGCGCTTGCCGTCATGGTGTTTACCTGGTCACTCCACCTGAGTCTGTGCTGGATGGAGAGTCCCAGCACTTTGATTTTAGGCAGGACAGACAGGGGGATGTTGTTAATGGAAAGAGGTGGTGCTGGTGGTGGATTTTTACTGAATGATATGTGCATAGCGACACATTTCTTTTTATTAAGGAGCATGTTTTTTTGGGCAGACCAGATATTTAGCTCATTGAGCTGATTCTGCATGGAAGACGGGTGCTGCCACTGTCTAGACTCCAGCAAACTGATGTCATCGACGTACTTCCACACTGGGTCGGGGGCACCAAGGGCAGAGTCGTCAATCAGGGCAAGGAAGAGGATGGGTCCAAGGAGAGTTCCTTTGGCCACCCCACATGTGAGGTACTCCCATTCCAATAAGGCACCACGATAGCGTACCCTTTGTCTCCGATTGGAGATAAAGTTACAAATCCAAGGGACTAGTTCAAGTGTCACTCCCATGGGATCTTGGAAGGATCTTGTTGATTATAATGTTATGGTTAACCCGGTCAAAGGCCTTACTAAAATCAGTAGCTACCAGTGAACAGACAGATCCAGGTTTGTCTGTGTTTTTAAACAGACAGTCAACTAGGCTGACAAGGGCATGGGTGTTGATTTTCCCTTCAAACTCCCGAACTGTCTGGGGTCGAATGAGATGTCCTTGAGAACCCAAACAAACTGGGAGGTCAGAAAAATAGGTCTTAACTGCTCTAACAGTGCGGGGGAAGCTTTGAGGATGGGGATAACCACCGCCTCTTTCCACTGTTTAGGGACGCAGCCTTCCTTAAAGGAGGAGTTCAGAACATGACAAAGAGGGACACTGATCTCACGAGCAAACTCCTTCCAGGTGCTTTGCTGACTTTGACAGCCTGGAGGCTTTTGTAGACATCCCATACTGGGATGGTGGGCAGCTGGTGAGGAGAGGTGGAGAAAGGATGGTAGCTGGGTGGTACTGAGTACTGGCAAAGCACATGATGTCTCAGCAAACTGTTTGTTTATAATATCTGCAGTTGTTTCAGTGTCCTCAGTAAGACAACTCCAAACAAACAGATATATTTGCTGAGATATCATGTGCTTATCTGGTGATTATCTCATGTATCTCGCAGCATCTGCACAGCTTTTTTCATCTTCATCTGTTTCAGCTTCAGCGACAATCTTCATATTTTTTTTAGCCATTTTTTTTAAACTTATTTTATTTAGTATCAGAATAATACATTGATCACATACAGTCACATACAATCTTGAACATTCCTTGGCAGCCAAGCTCATCCAACATTTTCAGTTACCAATCAGAGTTTTTAAGAGGGAAAAGACATTGTTTCAAGAGAATATCACAAGTAAAATAAATAAATAAAAAAGAGAAATAGGTATATGAATATACAGTATATTTTGTTAAGTATTCTTCTATTCAGCCATATACAGAATTACAGGTGTCCATCTCCGCACAAAAATATCCTTTTTCATTTGCAATTGTGCAGTCATTTCTTCCATTATGTACACCTGTCTCAGTCTCTTAGTCCATTGTATTGATTTTGCAACCAGGAAATAGTTATCATTTTCCTTGCAATTAACAATAATACCCTTAAGATATACAAATTATCCCCATAGAGTATACTTCTCGGTATACATCCCAGAATACAATACAGTGGATTCAAAGGTAAATCAACATCTAAAATGACTGTTATCTCACTTTTGATATTCTCCCAAAATTTCTGCAGTCTTGGACAATCCCAGATAACATGTGTGTTTATGTGTGTTTTTTTGTCGCCATATTGAGTTTGTTTTTCTCATTCATGAGCAGGGCGAGTGACGGGTCAGCCTGCGGCCTGTGTGTTTGACAGATGTGACTTAGAAACAGGAGCAGCCACCTACTGATACAATAGCAGTAACAGAGATCATCCCCGGGTCAGTGTAATAGCGCCTAGAGGGCTGTCAGTGATAGTTCTGTGTGCGTGTGTGTGTGTATGTGTGTGTGTGTGTGGTTGTGCTCTCCGATAAACAGTTCAGACAGAGGTGCCCCGCCCTACCTCTGGGCTGCATTGTTTGTGTATGAGTGTGTGCTGTGGTGTGTGTGTGTATGAGTGTGTGTGTGTGTGTGTGTGTGTGTGGGCGTGGGTTTGTATATATATGTGAGAAAAACACTCTTCTAGACACTAGTACTACATTGTCCTCTCTATCTTCCATACTCCCCTCATCATAATCCCATTTGCCAGTGCTATGCTATTTTGTTGACATTAATTCAATTACACAGCTTCTCCCATATACAACACACACACACACACACACACACACACACACACACACACACACACACACACATAAACAAGTGTGAGGGGGCTGCTAGATGATCCTGTTAGTAAATGAATGGGTGATTGATGGACTGCAGCTCAAGAGCAAATTGCCCCCCGGGGCTAAGCTCTCTCCCCTCCGTCTCCCCCCCTCCCTCCTCCTTCTCTCCTTCCTCCGTTTCCCTCCGTTTCCCTCCCTGAACCCCCCCCCCCCCAACCCCCACCCGCAACCCGCACCCACCCTCTCTTCTCACCTTCACCTTCTCACTTTACCTCCGCCCCCACTGTCTTTTTTCCCTTATCTGCTCCGGCCGTCATAGGTACCATTAACATTCTCCTTCACACATCTCCCCCTCTTCAGCTTTAGGATTAGATTTGATAGAGGGGTGTGTGTGGATTCCCCCCCCCCCCCGCTACCCCTATACAAACACAGACACCCACACACACCCACTTGTGCTAAATCCATCTCCATTTACACTCCTATAAATCCATACAGCCTGCAACAAAAACAAAACTTTCCATTCTATGCGATAAGCCAATATTTCTATTTTTTTTTTTTATGATGAGCTCCAGGTGCAGAGAGGAACCCCCTAAAAGCAGCTGTCCTGCAGCCATAACCTTTCACTCCAGCTGTCCCACAGAGATGACCTCAGCGCTGAATCATTTCATTAAACATACATTCACGTTTTCTTCTGTTAAATCCATCAGTACCGAGTAAAAGTCACAAAAAGAAATATAACAAAGTACAACGAAGCTCCCGTATCCCAAGACTGACTGGTGCGTTCAAGAAACACGGGAACTTATGAAGCTGATATTTTCTCATTTGCAGGCTAAATGAATTGCAGTTCTCACCGGGGGTGGGGGGGTGGGGGGCTGGAAGAAGCAGGAGGGGGTTACTGCATCTGTAAGTGTGTTTGCGTGAGGGACGGAGTGTGTGTTTTAACGGTGAGAGTTGGCTTTTATAGTGCCTCATTTCCTCTCTGTTGCTGTGGTGTAATGAGCTTTGAGCTGCTGGGGAGAGGGGTGGTAAACACACACACACACACACACACACACACACAGACACACACACACACACACACACGCCACTGATATATATTAGACATAGATGCAGCCTCTGTTGTTCGTTCTCTGAGCGCGGCCCGGAGCTAAATTTCATCACTCTTTCCTGAGCTCTAGCAGCCATTCTACCCGAGCTTGTTTCTGACACATTGGTGGCATTTTATCTACGCGAGTCAACAGCCTGGAGTCATTTCTGCCAATCAAAAGTAACGCAACACTGGTGTTAATGTAGCTGGCTCCACCTATCAGAAGTTAGGTAAAAGCACAAAAAACAATTCTGGTTCAACTGGCTTGGTCACAGTGATTCTCAACCTTTTTTCATATCAAGGACCACAGACCCCCATTTGATGAGATTTTGTCTCTCCGACCCAAATCTGAGAATATTTTAATTGTCAGATATGATTTTGTCCAGAATTCCATCACTATCTGTACTGTAGGTAGAGAGATAACAGAGACACTATGATCAAAGCAGTCATTCCTCTACATTCTCTAATTGTGTTCACTTCTTGTGAATGAAACAACACTGAAGTTTAAGAATAACATCAATTTGCTGGGGACCCCTTGGAACCCCCTCGAGGACCCCTGGTGGTCCCCGGACCGCACGTTGAGAACCACTGTAAAAGCAGTGGAAACTAGTGAACGATGGTCTATTGCTTGATTTTGAGCCATTAAATTCATTGAGATCATGAAACAAAAAACCCAAGTGGGACTCCCTGACACACACACACACACACACACACACACATTACTGCTCACACTCCCAACTCAATTGTGGGTCCCCTATGGTGAGCAACCTGGTGCCAATTAGAATCCCCCTGCCTCCTAACCCGCCCTCCGTCTCCCTGTCTATCTCTCTTTCTCTTTCTCTACAGCTCACTACAGTTGTCAGATTTAGTGGGGGCACACAGTCATCCTTCCTCTTGTACCGTCTTTGGGTTTCCTCCCTTAACACACACACACACACACACGCACGCACACACACACACACACACACACACACGCACACACACACAAAACATACACTTCGCTTCCTTGGAAACAAAAGAGGGATTTCCTCCCCACTGACAGGCTCTCAAACCTAAACACCCACCCACAAACCCACGCACACACACACACACACACACACACTCCTGAACGGCAAACATTAGGGTGCACATCCCGGGGAGCGGGAGTTGGGTGGGGTGGGGGGGTGGGGGCTCCATCCCTCCCTCCCCTACTCCTGCATAGCTGTGGAGGATCTTCACTAACTGGCCCTGTGCCAAAGACTGAACCCCTCTCTGTAATCCCCTCTCACAGATACACACAGCTGCCGGTGTGTGTGTGTGTGTGTGTGTGTGTGTGTGTGTGTGTGTGTGTGTGTGTGTGTGTGTGTGTCAATGCTATAGCTAACAAAAGGCGGTTTCAGCGTCTATATAGCAGAGTTTTGTGTTTTTTCACCATAACCCCCCCCTCCCCCCTCCAGCGGACCAGTCATACTTCAGTCTGCCTGACAGGGTTGAGGAGGCCTGTCATCGCTGTGATGGATTTCGGCTCCAGAGCAGAACATAGGAAACGTTACAGGCCAGACCCGAACCCCCGAGTAACAGAAAATCAGGGCCTGAACACTCGCAGGTTTTCAGGTCCCTCACCCCTTTTTCCTGCGAGTTATGGTGGAAATGAAACCGGAGACCCAAGGCGTATTCCAGACTCCAGATGTGGTAATGCTCTGTCTCTCATACCCAGCCCCCCCTCCACCCCCTCTCCCTCTCTCTCACTCTATTCATCCCTTTTGCTGACTCAAGCACAAACAAAGAACTGTATGCTTTAACAGAGGGAAAGAGCGCTGAAATATCCCGTTCAAGTGCTGTTACGGTGCTGAAAGAAGTAAAATCATCACTCTCATTTCATCAGAGTTTCTCAAATGTGAACAAAAGTAACTCAAAAGTTACTTAAAAAAACCCCACACACACACATTGTTATAGAATATGACTTTGCACATGTTATAGACTATGTTGAGTGTTGTAAAAATAGGATTTTGAGGTTCATGTCATTTGATTTATGATTTTAAAAAAATGGAAAGGACCATCCCCATTATTCAATAACATACCACATACATCTGAAAATATGTTGTAGTTAACTTTTTTTATAGTACAATACTTCTTTCAAAACAAACTGAAGTAACAGCAAAATTACTGATTCCAAAAAAAATACTCAAAAAATACTAACACGCAAAAACGCTACTCAATTACAGTAATGCGAGTAAATGCAATTTGTTACTTCCACACTTGAATACAATGAATAGATCTCTTTGGTGTTGTTGAGGACGACTGTCTGGTTAATCTGTGTAGCCAAATGTGAACTAAAGGGAGCAAATTGCTTCACAGTCCAAGGACAAATTGTTGAGAGGCGCTCTCAACAAAATTTCCATTTTTGTGTCTTTTTGTATCAGTTTTCCTTTTTATGTAATTTTGTTACTTTAAGTTAGTTTTAGTCATTTTGCATATACATGAATACACACACACACAAACACACACACTTCTCAGATACATTTTCTCAGATAAATTGAAGCAACAGGATTAGCTATTACAGAGATTTTAAATTATGTTTTGTGTGATGACTTCATATTTTTGTGTTTGAAATGTTCATTTCTGTCATGCCCTGTTGGTCTTATTTTAAAATGCACTGCAAAAGGTTTACGAATTATTACAGGAGCCAACAAGACTTTTTTTTTTTAACTCCATGGGCTGGTTGCATGGATTAAGCCTAACCCTAGACTAACAACTTTACACCAGTGGAGATCTCCATTGAAAATTAAATATTATTGTACTGGGCTTAATCCATGTCTCAGCAGCCAGCCCCATATGTGATTAAAATCACTAGGTGGCCTTTATAACTCTTCATTATAGCAGCCCTATGTTGAATAATATTCCTAACACAACTATATTTCCTGCCAGTAAGCACAGATTTGGCTGTTGCTTAGCAACAACATTTAGTCCCAGGAAGTAACAACAGGATTACTGGAGGCTTAAAAAGTTTTCTAAACCCCAAAATGCCACAGCTCTTTTAGGCAATCCTCAGTACGCCATGCATAAGTAATATTTATGCCATGAATCGCTGACACATATGTGGAGGGGGAGGGAGAGAGAGAGAGAGAGAGAGAGAGAGAGAGAGAGAGAGAGATCATCAATCTCAGTCAAGGCCACAGCGCTGGACATTAATTTATATATCATCTTTAATCTAAAAACGAATGATGACTAATGATTTCCCTCTCCTCCCTCTCCTCTAATTTTCTCTGTCTTATTGTTTTAACCTATTCTTAACATTGCACATTTAGTCCATTGTTGCATGTTGTCTTTTCTGCAGTCCAGTGGGTTCTGTTTTATGTGTAAAGGCACACAGTCATATTGATGGACATAACACATGTTTTCCCTCCATGGTTATTACAGCTGGTAATGGCTGTGATCTCTGTCTGACCCTTCATTGTGCTCTATGGCCAGAAGATGGCAGCTACATGTGAGCAGCACTCTGACCATCTATAATAATTACACTATCAGTTTAAATATGACTATAAGTTGAATCTAAGTGAGTCCCAAATTTGATCTTGTAGTTTTTATCGTAATGGAGAGCAAATATATCTCAAAAATTACCAGAAATCTAACGAAGCCACATCTAAAAAATGTCAGTGAGCATTCAGGACCAGTCTAATGCTTTGTCACACTGACCAAACAATAACATCTTGTCAGTTATCACTTGTTGCTCTACTGTGTCCTCAGAGATTTAGTGGAGTTTAGTGGTTTTAAATAAGTTTTGGTGACAAATTATATTAAATGCAGGGGGTTTTTACATACCCATGGCTTTGGTGAATTGACTCCCCTGGAAAACACCCTGGCCCTTGCCTTGGGACTTGGGCCTGGACTCTTTTCCTTAGGTCATGAGGTCAGAAAAAAAACAACGAATGAAGCTGTTCCTTTAAGGTCTAAAAAGGGTCGTTTTTCCATCCAAACTCCTCCCTCCCTCCTCCCCCTCTATCTCTCTTTCGCGAAGACGTGGGATCAACTTGTTGTGCCTGGTCGAGAATCAGTTCAGCCGCTGGTTGAATGTGTAAAAAAACCCCTCCGTGTTCGCGCGCTAAACTGATCCTGGGTCGGTGAAGAGCCCCACTCCTCCCCCCAGTGTACTCCGAACGGCCCTGGCTTTTCCTTCCACTCCACTTCAGGAACACCAACCGGCCCTCCGTTTCCCACGCCTCCGCACCGCAAGCAACGAGAAAACTTCTTGAATCAGCAAAGACCTTAATATGCGGAAACGACCACTTTAAAACGCAGTCAATGGATATTATGCATCGTACAAATTGGATTAACGACGGGGGAAATAAGTAAATAAGTAAATAGGGCCTTTACTTTTTGCTCCGGACACATTGCACTAGGGGGGGGGGGACCCAAACTTTTTTCCGTTGGTGGGTGCGAACGGACCTATGGTTTCGCTCGGTTTTATTGTTGTCATTTTCCTTTCAGTTTGATTATATTTCGTGACTGAATTGCTACAGAACAAACAAGACAACAACTACAACGTGTGGATTTTACTGCCTGGATTTGTATTTTTCATGTTCTGTGTTACATCGACCGTTTTCTCCGTGCAGAGCCGCTCCAAGGAGGACTTTCTGCTGCCCGACCTCAGGAATTCAGAGCCACAAAATGAGCCGTCACTGAGCGCTGTGTAACGTTAGTTAGCTAGCTAGCTGGCTAGCTAGTTTAGGCAGTGTTGTTTTGGGTAACATCAACAATTAACGTTAGCTAACGTAGCTAGCTGTGATGCGTTGGACTCTTTCGGTAGACCGCTAGTTAAACATTTTTCCAAGGCTTTACGGTCTTGCTGGATGTGTAGAAAGTGGTAGTCTGCCACTACGTCTTGGTCTAGCTTAACACAACAGTGTAGCTGTTATAGCTAACGTTAGCTAAATTTTGGAAGTCCCAACATGCCGCAGCTGAACGGGGGTGGGGGAGATGACTTGGGAGCAAACGACGAACTCATTTCTTTCAAAGACGAAGGGGAGCAGGAGGAGAAGATTTCGGAAAATGTGTCCGCTGAGCGGGATCTGGACGATGTCAAGTCCTCTCTGGTCAACGAGTCGGAGAACAACAGCAGCTCGTCTGACTCCGAGGTAAGTTAAGTGGACCGCGTATCAACTTTTCTCCACCTGCTAACGCCTCTATAACACGATATCCCCGGTAAAGGTGACACGGCACACTTTTTCCTGTGTGTGTTTTCACTATCTATGGTCTGACTGTTTATGTTTGTGTGTGTGTGGTTTATGTGCAGGCAGACAGACGCCCTCAGCCCAGACCAGATTTGGAGAGCTATGCCAGGCAGAGAGAGCTCTTTGTAGAAGGTAATGATCACTCAACAGTTAATCACTTTGGAACTATTGGGAATCCTAGCCCTGCTTCTCTTTTTCTAATGTAGTCTCTCTCTCAATCACCTCTCATGGTCTTTTACAACAAGTAAATGCAACATTTCCTTTGAGAGTAAAGGGGCACACAGGCAAATGTAATACTTTTTTTCTTTTCCGTAGCGTTGAGGAGACAGCAGGATGGAGGGCTCTTCAAACCCTCTCCATATGCCGGCTATCCCTTCCTCATGATCCCAGACCTTGCTAACCTCAGTAACCTTGGTAACCCCTACCTCGCCAATGGAGCGCTCACACCAAGTGCCAGGACGGTAAGAGACACACACACACACACACACACACAGAGGTTAACTGATGATAGGTCTCAGCCTCAAAGACAAACACCTACAGCTTGTGTTTCTGTGTTAGTGAAGTGTGTGGCCTATTGTGTGCATCCGCGCATTGGGAATGTAACACAGCACCCTCTTTTGTGTCGAGGTTAGCTCCTCACATGTTTGCGCTTCGCTTTCTAGCAGAGCTTTGCAGCGAGCCTCCGATTTCATGTGCAGAGGTGTGGCTGCTTGGCTTCTGGAGCTGTGCTGTGGCTGAGGCAGAAGTTTATGAGACACCGAGGCTGACGTCAAGCACATTCGTTTGTTCACGGTGGCAAACACTGGGCCGGCCCAATAGACAGCAACAGGTTCTAGCTGGCTGCTTTACATTGCGGGGATATTGTTTTGCAAATTGAGACCTGGATGCCACTCACACACACCATTGTCTTGCACACGGTCTGTGTTTTGTGCGCTTTGTGGTGTTGAATTTGATTAGGGGTGTGTGTGCGTGTGCGAATGTGTCTGTGTGTGTGTGTGAGCTGCCAGCAGCCTGTTATGATAAGGCTGTGTGTGATGGTACAGGGCTAGACAGGCCTGGACACAGTCCCCTGTTGAAGCTGCCTGCCTGCAGCAGGAATGTGGCTGACTAGTACCTCTCTCATCATGGCTGGGACTGTGTTACACTGTAACTTAGTGAGCAGCAGATTAGCTGCCTTAGCTGGGAGTTAGACGGTGGGATTGGCAGTGTGTTGCCCAAGTCTACAGTCCTAAAGCCTTGGATTGTAGGGCTGTTGAGTGATGACTTAAAGACATACAATGACATTTATGGCTACTAATTAAAAAAAAATGTTGCTTGTGAGCACAGTAGGGAAGAACCGATCGAGATTATTTAAAGTAAAAAGGTTTTTGCAGCACACACTTGAGAATGCATGAGCATACTACAAGCACAGAGGTGTACTGAGGCTATATAAGCAGTACGCATTCAGGCTTTTTGGAGTGGTCTATACTTGGTAGGCAATTGTCCAACTGGATACTTCCATGGAGTAAAACATAACAGAGAGGCTGAAGGTTTGATCCCTGCAACAGCCAACGTGTGTCTATCTACAGCCACATATCTTGTCAAGGTGGCCATTAGCTTGACATTGAACTGTACTTGCTCACTTACTGTTAGGTGCTCTGAATAAGCTAAATAAGTAAATTGTAATTCAAATGAGGGGTCGTTTTTAACTTTTTGTTTGGTTTGTGAGGGGAAACTATTGTATTCAGTGCCACGGCAAAGATGACTGTGAATGGACTCTGAATAGGTCTTTTGGGGGCAAGAAATGTATTCAGCTCATAGATTAAATGACAATACTCCCAATCTCCATATGGGTGAAAATTAGAATGTGAACATATCAATGCCGCACTTGGCTAATTTTTGGAGTTTTCAGGCCTACTGATTGCCCAGTGACACAGAGATTGGAGATTTCTCTCTGATTTGTTTTGAAAGTCTTTCCATTGTGGACTTAGCCTAGAGACACATGTAGGCTAAACACACACTCACACAAACACCTGCATTCTTCAGCTTTGTAATGCCCTCCCCATGTGTTAATGGGTCATTGTTGTCATTAGGCGGCTCTGAATGGCTCTAATGCATGGCTCCACAGGGGGATCGTTACAGCTCATTATACTAACACACTGCCCACAGCATCCCCAGACATATGCAACACACGCACAGACACACACACACACACACACACACACACACACACACTTACTGGAAGACTTGTAGTCTTCCAGTAAGTATGTGTCTGACTTGTACATATTTTTGTGTTCAGTTTCTGCTGAGCCACTAAAGGGCCAATGCAGTGCTCAGACTGCATACTGTCTGGAGTCAACATAGTGGTTCTTACTCTTCCCTCTCCAGCAGCAGCCCTCTCTACCCTTCCTCCCTCACATTTCTCTTAGCACAATAGGGACTTTGTGTACTTTTCAGCCTCCTCAGTAAGAGTGTTAGGTGTGTGTGTGTGTGTGTGAGAGAGAAAGAGCGAGAGAGTGCAGGAGATGCGCCTGCCAGTCTGAAGGAGAGGTAAACAAACTATCGTTAGCTGGACGCTAGCTGAACCATAACACAGGGTGTTTACTGTACTCATCTACCCAGTGCAGGAAGCAGAAGGCAGGCAGGCCAGACGGCATGTAGAGACAACCTGTCTGGTTCATTTTTAGTGGTGACTTTGTGGAGGTGTTTTGTGGTAATCTGTAAACAAAATAAAAAAATTAAATGAATCCACAAAGTAAACTAAATCTTCAATTCAGTCATGGTACCATCACAGATTGAGTCTTAAAAAGTTGGTTTTCTTTTTTTAGTTTTGGAAGACAATCTTTGATATTGGTAGATTACGTGAACTGTTAAAATCATTGGAATAATTTAGCGGTATTCTGTTTTTTTAGTAGATTTTTTCCTTATGAGGTTCCTTAGAGACAATAATATTTTGGTTCTAGTTGTGCTCATTTAAAACCTCTTTTTATTGGCTTTCTGGTTAACCGATGTGGTGAACCTGCCTTTTTTTCTATGCGCAGTTGGGTCATCAACGCTAAAGGAGAGTGGTGGTCTGGTCGTGAGGCATGTTTAAAGAACAACAAACGTGCCTCAGAAGTCTGCTGACTTTTCACTTTGCTCATGCACACACACACACACACACACACACACACACACATACAGACAGACACACATACCAGTGTCACCCCTGAGCAGCAGTGAATGGCAGGAGGGGAGCTGAGGAGAGATAAGTTATCTGGTATGTGTATGCGCAGTGTTGATCATGCTGGAGATGGTGGGCCTCTCTCTCTTTATTTTCTCTTCCTCTCTTGTTAAAAAGGTTTATGTTGACAAGGCTGACCATCTGTGTGTATGTTCACGCGTGTGTGTCTCTGTGTGTGTGTGTGTAAAGGTGGCCGTGTTTGTTTAAGTTAGCCCCTTTTCAGCAAGGCAGGACAATCCCAGAATTCCTCTGTTTACTCGACATTGTTTCCAAGGTCTTAAAATACCAGGAGAATGACCTGTCAAAAACAACCTTAATACACACTCAGGCACAGACTCTTACTTCACAACAAAGCTTACATTCTGAAAATGAATACACAGGACGCACAGCGAGTTTAGGCTGGGAAATGAAACGCACATGCTGCGTATTCAACAACCTGAGCACACTGGCATAACAGACGAGGAACTCACACTAACCTTGTGTCTGTGGTTGTCCCTATGATAATGCCCTGAGTATCCTCTGTAGGTCTTAGACTCAAAGGTTACATTCAGTCACAACCACTGACGAGCTCTTCTGCTAACTCAGTCATAAGACACCAGCTATTTCCTTGTTATCCTTCGCTAAATTGACATTATTTGGTCTTTGTGGCTTATGCTGAATATTTGCCCTACGACTTCTTGGGTGCATTGAATAGCGTAATCTTGAGTTTTATCTAAACCAAACACCTCCAGAAGTCAAAAAAACAGAGTAGAGGAAGAGTTTATTTCTCAGGATTTCAGGTTTTACAGTCTAAGATCTCAAAAGATGTCTGTTTCCCCTGGTTTTTCCACCTTCTTGCCCTTTTTCTGTATTGCCCCGCTCCCTTCCCCAGCCCTTTGTCTTGGATATGACGTTTATGTGTGCGCTGTGCTGAGTGTTTTGTAAACAGCAGTAGGCCCAATAACTTTTGCCTCTAGTCACACAGTGACTTCATACTTCCCTCAGTAATAAACCCTGATTGTGCAGGGGTGTGTGTGTGTGTGTGTGTGTGTGTGTGTGTGCATTGATTTTTCTGGTATTTCTAACAGCTGGTTTCAGTTAGCACTCACAGCCAGAGCTTCCTAGGGCCTCGGAATGGGGGACGGGTTGAGGGTGGGTTGCGGGGGTTTGCTGTGTGTATGTGTGTGTGTATTTCTGCGAGACGGGATTTTGTGTGCATGTGTGTGGCCTTATGTGCACATACTGGTGTGTTGCATGTGTGTGTGCGTCTGTGTGTGTTTGACTAGGCAGGGGGTAGCATATGTCAAGGAGTTTTATGCAGTGGTAGGGGGAGGTGTGCACATGTGTGTATGCATGCTTGGCTGTAGCAGAGCAGTAAGAGGAGCTGGAGATAGTATAATTTCATGTATAGGACATATAGAGTAACTGGACAGGGTAACAGTATGAGGCTACAAGACTGAATAGACCTCTGATCCTGTAGGTGTGTGTGTATGTGTGTGTGTGTCTCGAGTGTGCAAAAATATTAGAGTAAAGCCAAAAGACAGTAACTCGTGGGTGGAGTTGCAACCGTATCCTTATTAATGCTGTACCGCAGTATGAGGAGGCTGAAAACGGGGTAGGGAAAGTTACTGACACAGCAGCTGTTTTTTTCCCTTTCTTTCTTTTTTTTTCTTCTTTTTCTGTTGGAATGTAGCTGCTAGCATACAGGCTAAATTGTCATTAAAACGGTAATATTGATTAATGATGTTATTACAATGTTGTTACTGCCATGACTGACCCAAACCGGTTTGTTTGTTCAAAGATTACAAAATTTTTTGATGAGGTATGGAACTTCAACATCACTTTGTGTCACTTGTGCAATACTGCCTGCTTGCTGCGGTTGTTAGGTTTAACAGAGAGATAAAGTGGAGGATTGTCAGCATAGCAATGAAAGGAGATGGTAAGCTGACATATTATTTGACTAAGGACTAATGAATTTAAGTTAGGTTTTGGCCTCAGAACTGAACCCTGAGGCACACTACACATAATCACTGAAGCATCAGATCCATAATTACCTAATAGAGACTAAACATTTTCATGGAAGAAGAGAACCAATCCAGGGAAGTCCAAGAGCTAAAAACTCAATCTATCAATTAGAATAGTATTATTATAGAGATGTTATTCATCAGATCATGAGTAACCATTTTTCAGTACTATGTATACAAAAGTTAGGCTGAAATTTAAAAGGACATAAGAAAGTACATAAGAAACATAAAACTATTCACAATAGAGAGCAAGCAAAGACTTATGGCCTCTCTGTGTGTAACAATAGCTATAGGGACTGGAGGATGATGCTGTGTCCCAAAGGTGCTGTGGCGAAATTTGCAAAAAGAAATCCAGACCGGGGCAAGGTAAATCGGCACCAGAAGTAAGAGCCGTGGTGTTAGATCTGTTATCATGTTCCTAACAAAAAAAAGATTAAACTTTTTTACTTGGATATCGGTGATGCTTCTTACTACTAAATCTCAGTTGTGTTGATTAGCATAAAGCCTAAGCAATGTGTTTTTACTGAGATTAATAAGGAGGAGATTTTTAAGCGGGTTGGTCATTAAATTTGCAAGAGTGCACAGTGTACTTAAGCGTCTGCCTTGAAAATTGCATGAAAAATAAACCATTGGAGGTCGGAGACAAAAAGATTCTCCCATTGAGTTTTCGGTTATAGATAGGTACACATAACAGATTAATTACATTATTTCATATTACATAGGAGCATTGAGCTTGTGGTAACATTTAGCTGCAAAACACCGCTTTTATGGTAAGGTGGTGACTTTCCCATCCCTATGATAAGCCTCCAAATATTGCTTTATGTTAATGCTGCAGTCGTCTTATTGTTACTATAGCCTAGTCATTTGGAGGAGATTAGAACAGCATGATTATGAATGGATACACTCATACACACACTTTCACTTGGCAGTCAGTGAGGAGGCGGAGGGCGGGAGCAAGGAGGCATAGGAGAGGAGAGGTGAGGAGACATCGGAGGATACGCCCCTGTCCCTCTCCTCTCCTCTCCTCTCCTCTCCTCTCGCTTGAGGTCAGAGGTGAGAGTTGTGAGTCTGTTGACGTCACTCACAGTTGAGTGAGCACCAAAGGCCTCCTTTTTCTCCGGGCTTTCTAAATGGGGGGCTCTGTGTGTGTGTGTGTGTGTGTGTGTGTGTGTGTGTGTCTGTGTCTGGGAGAGGGTTCCCCATTTCAGACAGCTTGGTCAACAGTGGGACCCCAGTGGTTTGGGGGCTGGTAGGGTGTGTATGCGTGAGGAATGGGGGTTGGGCGTAGGCATACTTTTTGGACTCTGTCCTTTGTCTCTCTCACTCACGACTTAAAGCACGCACGCACACACACACACACACACGCACGCACACACACACACACACGCTGAGCAAGCAAACAGAATCTCTCCGATCTTAATTTGTTCCTGCAGTGCTCGTTATGATTTTCATTTGACCTACTACACAATAGGGCCCTTGTCCATGACTTCTCCTGCTCCTGTGTGTGCATGCTCATGTACTCGTGTAAGTGTCCGCGTGTGTGTGTCTGTGTTGCTGGGAAGTACCCCCCCCCCTCCCGCCCAACCCCCACCCCCTCAAGAGTGTCCTGTTCTTCTTGTTGCGAGACCACTGCCTTTTCAGTCTGAACAACAGCAAGAATGTAAACATGGAGGAAGTGAACAACATTTAACTGGTAGCTTACCTGTTATCTAAGACTGTGATGTCCTGTTTAGGGCTGCAGCAATAACCACACTACCCACACACTGCGGTATTTTCAGGTTAACCACAGGGTTGGGTTCCTGTCATGATTATTGTTCAATGAACCCCACAGAGCACTGTAATTACACTGCATTACATTACATTACAAAGCCACAAGTTGCAGTTTCATGTAATACTAGGCCTATCTTCTAGTAGTCATTGATAATGAATTACTACTGTAAATCAGATCAATTCTTAGGAAATGTTTGCTTTAGTCTTTGTGTCAGTAGTAATAAACCCTCTGCACAAATTCATATATATGTATAAGCAGCATCTGAAAAGTCCTCATGTCAGCCCATGTATGCTAATTGTATAAAATTTAGAAAGTTAAAGATTTAGGTTCTCCAAAGTTATCTTCGAGCTTCGCAACGGTTTTTCCAAAGACCTCACCAATGGGATAAATTGTTTCAAGACATTTCATCCAAAGCTGTGAGAATCAATCGGAGGAAGTAGTCCAGCTGTCAGATTACTTAATAAAACATGGCTTGTCATCACTATTTTTTGGCAAACTGTTTTAAACAACCACCTCTCACACTCGACTGATTTGTCAAAGCAATTTTAAGTTTCAGTGGAAGCTGGCTGTCATGAAACCAAATTCACACAGCGGTGATAACATCTTTAATGAAGAATCTACTGAGAGACTGTGTGTTGAAAATGTTGTGGCAGGCTTTTTATTTCTGTCTCCAGTTCACTTTAGCTCCCTCTCCTTCACTTGCTCTTATCCCCTTTTCTCTTCCCGTCCCTCTCTTTCTCCTTTCCCCTCTCCCCATCTCTAACTGCCATAATACCATGATAGGGTGGCCATTTTTAGCCCTCTTATCTAAACTTCCTTGTATTTGGCACGTTCACATCTGCCAGTGAAGCCCTGCAGACTGGCAAAGCAAGGCTTTAAGCAAGAGTGTGTTTGTGTTTGTGTGTGTGTGTGCGTGTGTGTGTGTCTACATTCACTATATACTACGTGGAAAGCTGCAGAGTCAGCCACTTCCACCCCCTTTTTTCACATGATTACTTTTTTTACTTGACTTTGGAGAAATATGCTTAAAGGAATAGTTCAGCCAAAAATGAAAATTCATTCCTATCTACTCACCCTCAAGCCAGTTGAAACACAGGTGAAGTCTCTTTGCACCATCTAAATGAATGTAAAGGAAACACTGTGCTGTTTCCAACGCCACAAACTAAGGAACTACGATTTGATTCCATTGAAATGTGATGGACGCATATTGTTTGATTTTTTTCTTTAGATAATCAAATGATCTTTATCTTGTGGTAACGTTATCAATTCTTTAACCCCAGACTATCCCCCCCCCGGGTGCTCTCACATCACCTTTAGCCTACTTGAAAATACATACTTGAACCAGTATTTTTCTCAAAATACAAATCTTGACCTGCTCTACATAAAATAAATAGGGAAAGATTCTGTCACAGGTTCAAGTATTAGTTCTGGTTTTGAAGTTTGAGGGACAGTTGTTCATATTCACAGTATTTCCAGACAAGGAATCATGTGAATGTTTACACTGATAGTGATATTGGCAGTGATATCCTCATTACTGGAAACAATATAGTCAGCAACAAAATTTGTGTATATATTTATGACAAAACAATTTCAGCTTTAAAGATGATGCTATCTAACAGTTTATGAGGGATATCTAGATTGTTATGGCCAGTTATGGCCACATTGAATAATTGTGAGTGTTTAAGCTAATTGAACAAAGCCATATAAGCTGTATAACCCATAAATTATTGGCCACTTAATATAGAACCTAAAATAACATGACAAATCAATTGCTGTGTAGCCTGCAATACATTTCTTGACCATGTTTCTACATGTCCCATATAACTGCTATATAGCCCGAGTCCAGACATTTTGTGACACATCATTGGCTGCATGGTATTTTATCGTAAGCCAGTAGATTGTTCTCTGACCCGTTTGTTCCCGCCAAACATTTGGCATTGTTTCTTTAATGCAAGTTCATCAGTCCTTTGAGTGGAGGAGTGGAGGATCCTGTCAGACAGGACCTGGGGGATGATTTGTTCATCCTCCTCATGCAGAGAACTTTTTTTTCTCACACAAATGCGGGCTTTCCAACATGCTCAGCACATGGGGGCCTGAGGGTAAAGCTGTAGTATCGTGTCTGGGCTGAAGGGCTGTACTGTAATTCATTCAGTTTTTACCTGACAGTTAAAATTCAAGCTCAGTAATGTCCTTTCCCCTTACATATTAACCTATCAAATATTGTTTTACATTTTGAAAGTTGTGATTTCGGGCTGGCAGAGAGGCCTACTGGCTGTTATAGCATATGTCTGTGTGAAATGGTACATCTTCAAATTCAACAAGCTTTCATGGCAAATGGGACACACAGGCTTTTATTTATAGTTGGTAAAGAGGTACTATCCACTCCATTGTTGCAGGAAGCAGCGCGCAATAGTGTGCCATGTGTGGCAACTATCACTTGAAATTTGACTAACTGCGGCTACAACTAGAACATCTCAAATGAACTGATAATCCAGGTTTATACACAGGCCAGATCCAAATTTATGAGCAGATCCTGCTTGTGGGCCTTGAGTGTGATTCATGTTTTATGACTTTAATTCAGGTCACATGCAAAGAATTCTGATGCCGGACACTGACACTGACACTGTTGGCTTTATCCTTGTCAGATAAAGCCAACATAATTTCCAGGCAGCATCTCAGATAAGGCTTATCAAAGACAAATTCATATCTAGACCTTTAAACAGTAGAATGAAACATTTCATGGCATAAGCTTCTGGTGATGTCTGGGGTATAAAAGGAATTGCGAAATAGCCTCATGTCTGCTGTTCTGTGTCTTATTTTGTCCTGAGGCACGCTGCTGTAGGCTCATACAACATATTTAATTTACTCCACTATGGGCAAATGATTTTACATTTATTTAATTAAATATTGAATTCATATTCACTCTCTTCCCAAGCAAATATTGTGCTATAGAGCAATTATGTATTAAAAAACCAGCTGTAGTTTGGTCCTGCAGCACTACAAGTTAATTAAGCAAACTTGGCTTCCTCTGTGCACAGGAGGAAGGTCATGTGTCAGTGGAGAGGCAGGGGCGTAGTACAGGAGGACATAGAAAGCAAAGTAACTGAGGCAAACGCATAGAATGAAAGATTCAATTAGTGCTTGCGGGCGGCGAGTAGGTGGCTAACTTCCAGTCTTCTTCCAGTCAAAACCCATGTGAAACTCACACTACAGAAACATTCTGCGTAAATGTTATGACCGTTCCCGTGAGCTGCATCAGGGAGCGCCATTATTTTTCAACACCAAAGAGCGTAATTGCCCTTTTTCAGATTGTTTAGAAAAGACGTAATCTGCCCTAATTAATCGGGCCATGTTATTTTGAGTGTATGGTTGGTTACCCAGAGCGGTGTATGCCTTCGCCTATCTCTGCAGCTGGAGACTTTTCGATACAGTTATGTGTGTGTGTGTGTGTATTCCCCCATGTCAGTGTCTCTTCCACCCTGTTCCTGCATTCATCCCATCAATCAATCCCACCTCCCCCCCCCTGGCTTAGCCTGCGCAGCTCTTCCTCCCAACTGTGTCTCCCCTCTTCCTTCCCTCCCTCTCTCTCCCCATCCAGCTGCGCGTCTTCAACCTGTTGTCCCCGACCATCAGCCCTTCCTCTCCTTCTGCTCGTTCCTTTGCGCTCATCCACTTCCTCGCGGCGGAAAAGTGCCGCGTTCTTAATAAAGGGTCGTGGAATTTCTGATGATGTTTTTTTTTGTTTTTTTTTTGTTTTTTTTTGCGGACGCCAGGAAATGTCAAGGAATTATCCAAATGGGTACAGGGTACAGGAATATAGCAAAATATATTACCAGTTGTTTCACACATTACACACAGCATTAGATGGTGGTTTTCAGGCCAAGTGCAGTGGAAACCAGACTTTTCACCCCTTTAGAAAAACAACATTAACAAACCAGCAAGGAATAAAAACCTGTAGGTCATGGAAGCACTCAGACTTATGGAAAGTCATGGAATTTCACATTAGGGCCACAGTGGGAAACCCTCCTCCGTCTGTGGTCTTATGGTTGTCAGTGGGATACGTGTTGTAATTTGACTAACAGCCCTTCACCCCCTCCCTCCCTCTCTCCCTCCCTCTCCTGCTTCCCTTCCTCCGTCCCCGCAGTACTTGCAGATGCAGTGGCCTCTGCTCGATGTCCCGGGAACAGCGGCCCTCAAAGACCATCGCTCCCCCACTCCTACCCACCTGGTAAGACTCCGGTCAACCACGCACATGCAGACTGAACCGTCTTCATTGTTTAATGGCGGAGGCGGGACAGCGGGCAGTAGGTCTGATAGCCCTTGCAGTGGGAGAGTGGTATGCCTGTCAACACTGGGACCGTCACAGCCGTGCAGGAGATGCATACACACAGTGCTTTCTGCTTTGCCTTGACTCCTTCCTCTCTCCTCCTGACTACTTGCAACCAGAATCAACTGCTCATTCAATATTCATAATTAAATACGAAATCTGCATATTTGGGCAGACTAATGTAATGCAAATAAGTATTCTAAAAATACAGCTAAATATTCTAAAATACATACTAAAATAATGATGAACATGGAATAAGATATGGAATCTTTGAAAGACTGATAATAGGATTTTTCCCTGGTTTCTTACCAGCCAGCCAAATGGTGATTATTTATATTTAAAATTTAAATGTAAAGGAAGACAGTTCTTACCGCTCAGTTTGATTTATTTCAGTTAAAATGAGTAAAAGAAATTAAAAAAAAAGATATATTTCACTTCAGTGACAAACGGGTTCAACCTTTCTTTCTGCAGTGTGAAATATATAATGTACAATGATATGATCTTGAAATCTATATCTGTGGTGCATGGAGGAAACCACCGAGTTCCAGCGACACAAAGTCAGAACCGCCTCCTACAAATTGATCCGCAGATCGTTCAGTCTATACAATCAATACAGTTTTGGGTGAATTATGCAGTGGCGAGGGAGGAATCGAATCGAAAGCATCTGCCCGTGTGGCCGCCCACACCTGACTCGCCGTTTGATTGTAACGAACTCCGGCTTATCTGATCAGCAGTTAAATGCGTGTGTGTGACCTTAACGCTTTTGTCGGCACAAAAGGTCGACAGGGCGCAAACACGAGCGATTGGAGGACTGTTGAGCCTGGTACTAGGTAGCGGGGGGGGGGTTGGAGGTCCCAAACACAGGTTGCCCACCCTAGCTGTAGACATAAACACTACACTCTAGTTACCTGGCCCTCCTAGACCCTACACACACACACACACACACCCCTCCGACTACACATTCCTGACCTCTACCACCCTCAGCAGAGACATTCAGACGCTGGAATGCTCAGGCTGCATAATGTTAATCCCAAATAGATGCACTAGCAACTTTCATGCCTGTGTGTGTGTGTGTTTGTGTGTTTGTGTGTGTCTCATAGAATTCCCCGGTGTGTTTTAACACCACGGTGATTTCACTCCATATATGTCACACCAGGTCAAGCACTGTTGTTATTACACTAAAAGAGAGGGGAATTTCTGACATCTGGTGGACAGATATGACACCGTAGCATCTTATGTAACCACTCTTTCTTTGTCTCTGTGTGTGTGTGTGTGTCCCCAGTCTAATAAGGTACCAGTGGTGCAGCACCCCCACATGTCCCACCTACCCCCGCTGCTTTCCTACAGCCCGGACCCCTTCCCCCCTCAGACGCCTCCTCCCCACTTCTCTCCTGACACAGGTAAGGCCGACTACAGTCTCGCCTCCCCTCTTCTCAAATCCACAAACCGTTAAGGCTTATGCTCCAGCCAAAACACTGTTGCAAATCTGACCCTGTATTCCGTGGGACAGGTATCTCCCGGACCCCCCACCCCGCCGAGCTCTCCCCCTACTACCCCCTCTCTCCCGGAGGCATGGCCCAGATCCCACACCCCCTCGGATGGCTGTGAGTAACACACAGAACACACAGATGCAAGCAAACACAGATGCGTGCACACAACAGGCAGACCTTACTTCATTCAGTTGCATCCCATTTGACTCTCTCTCTCTCTTTCTCTCTCTCTCTCTACCTCTCTCTCTTTACCTCTGTAGGCAGGGCCAGTCCATGTACCCCATCGCAGCGGGGGGGTTCAGACACTCTTACCCTGCCGCTCTCGCCATGAACGCTTCCATGTCGAGGTGAGTGCGCGCTTCACCGGATATCAGTTTTTTTTTTGTTTTTTTTTGTGACCGGGTAACGACGCTCTCCATGATATTAGATTTAACGTTTGACGGATACGTGTTTGATTGGCAGCCTGGTGTCCGGCAGCTTCTCCCCCCACTTGGTGCCGAGCCCCCAGTCATCCATCCCCCACCCCGCCATCGTCTCCACAGCAATCAAGCAAGAGCCCAGAGACGGCGGCCAGCATGGGTAAAAAAAAACAAAAAAAACAACCTCTCATTCTCTCATTTTGTCCCGAATTACTTATTTATAATGCGCCCATTTCATGCAGCTCCTCCATAAATAAGCCATGACCGCAATCTAATTACTATCACCTGGCATTTCATTTCTAGCAGCTGTTGTTTAATTGCAAACATCTGTTGTTTCCCTACCAAGATGGCTTCACTGATATATAATCAAATTCTATAAATGTGTTTTAACATAGCAAGAAATCAGCATAGACAGGGATTGTATGTAAGGCAAGTGAAACAAGGCAGACGCTGTTATCGTTTACCCCACTTTTTCTCACTCCTCTTCTTTCTGTCTCAGATATAATCACACTCTCCTCATGTGTCTCTTTTCCTGTGTTGCTGCAGGAAGAGTGCGTCGCCGGCCCAGAAGGAGAAGGAAGAGGAGAAGAGGCCTCACATCAAGAAGCCGCTGAACGCCTTCATGTTATACATGAAGGAGCAGAGGGCCAAGGTGGTGTCTGAGTGCACGCTGAAAGAGAGCGCTGCCATCAACCAAATACTGGGACGCCGGGTCAGTGTGTTTGCTCGTCTGTGTTTATGCGTTTGTGTGTAACCGGCTACATGTGTTTTTTTTACCATGGCGCCACGGTTTGCAAGAGCCAGATTCAGGTCAGTTAGTCAGGGTGAGACACTTCACTCCTCTATACGTGGATGCTATTAAACTTCCAGCACTTGGGCTAAGCTAACTGTTCCCATTCCTCCAAACTGCATGCAGAGACATAAAAAAAAGACATCCATGAGTTCATCTGGCTCTGGAAAAGTAGGGAAAACAGCTCCAAAAACGGAACAATCACTTCAACAGAAGGAAGTAATTGTTAATCACTGTGAAAATTTTACTTATAAATTTTAACACCTCAGCTGTGATTTTTGCTCTCTTCTCAAAAGCAAATGATTTTCAGTGATGTCACGTGAGGAGAGAATGAACATCAGGGTTCTTCATCTATTAGTTTGCATTGCTGCCATAAAGAGATCGATATAGAACATTTTCATTTATGATCATAAGACAACACATTGTCTGGCATCTTATAATCACATCATCATCAACATCACATTATTGTATAAGCACTACTTCTATGTAACATTACATTGAAGAGATGTTTCTTGAGAGCCAGAGAGCTGAGATCATATTCAAATAAACTGTGATGTATGCACCATGGGACTATACATTACAGAATCTGTACTTGTTTCATCTGGATCTGGATTTATGTATCTGGTTAATATATTTTGTGCTATCCAGCCTGCAGTTGTGTCACTGTGTTAACTGACAGCGTGCTGTGTTCTGTCAACAGTGGCACTCTTTGTCTCGTGAGGAACAAGCCAAATACTACGACCTGGCTCGCAAGGAGAGACAGCTCCACTCCCAGCTCTACCCCGGCTGGTCGGCCAGAGACAACTACGTCAGTACACCCCGCTGACATGTAACACACATATACACATGTTGAATGTTGTAATCACCACACTGGAGCTAATAAAACACGGTCACTCCTAGTACTTTTTGGCTCTGATTCTGAGCAATGTTTTTGTTAGTTGATATCAGATGGAGAGTCTAATGTGTTGTGGTTGTTTTTGTGCAGGGTAAACGGAAGAAGAGAAAGAGGGATATTGCCAAGACTGACTCTGGGCCAGAAGGTAAGATAATATTTCTATGAATCAAAGCAGGAGCATCATTTGTAAATGTTGCGTACACACAAATTGGGGCTTGAAAGATGCGTGCGTACCTCTCCGTAAACGTAAACCCATGTGTACACACATTTTGGACACACTGAGAAATGGCGACTGAAATAAAGTAAAATGTTCTTATGACCTTTCAATCAATTCTTTATGCTCCGTATCAAATTACACAGACTTCTCATGATAATTTCCCAGAGGAACATCCAGGCCTTTTATTTGTTGCTTGAGTCTAAAAGCCTTCTAGTTAACCCAAAAAGCATCTCCACCAAACAATACCTCTGGCCTCGTCTTCCAACAAGCCATTTTCTCACACAAAGAGAATGAAATTATAAGGATATTTATATGCATATCAATATTTATGAAGGGCATTTCATTAACCATTCATGGATAATTGTGGGAGTTAATGGGGTACGAGGTTCACATGCACAAAATTACAGTTCATTCATTTACTGGGGTTTATAAAGGGAAACTTGCGTGGCAGAAAGTGCATACATGGATTTATAAGTTTTACTTTTACTTTTACTTTTTTAGTTATACCTTTTTTCTGGTGAAATATTTGACCAGATTAGATCATACTTGAATAGATTAAAACATAAAAATGTGTTCATAAAGTACTAACAATTATAGCAATAGTTAAACTAATACTTTGGATCAATAATAAACAATATAAAATATTTAGGTTTCTACTTCAATTATTTACTTTTGAGAACAAAAGCAAAAGGCCCTAAAAGATAAAACAAAATAATAATGGTAGTTAGTAAGGCTATGCTTAAAAACTAATATAAAAACCTATATTAAAACATTATATCTAGTTTTATGTACTAGATAATTAAATATTTTCCACATTATTAATGCTGTTTGGGAAACATTTCTGGAAATCTAATATTGGGACGTCACCAGGGGAATAACACTGAAGGAGTTGAGAATGCACAGTAAACTCAAAGAAGCAGCATCTCCTTTTTGAAAGTGCTTTAGAAAGCTCCCAGTGGACTCATCAGTGTGTGTGTTTGTTCCCCCCCCCCCCCCAGTGCCGGCGGAGCACTTCTCGCCGCAGCCCAAGAAGCCCTGCCTGCCATCCGGATCTCAGGAGAAGCCCCACACACACACCCACCTGACACACACGCACCTGTCCCAGGCCAGCCCCGCCTCCTCCCTGGACTCCCCGGCCACGCCGACCACGGCGCTGGCCTCCCCCGCCGCACCGGCCCCGACGCACACCGAGCACACACACTCCCACTCCCACTCCCACACACACACACACTCCCACTCCCACACACACCCCCACTGCCACAGCGAGCACGCCTCACCGTACGCAGAGCAGGTTCAGCCTCTGCCCCTCACCACCAAGCCGCACCGGCCCAACAGGGACGCCCACGCCCACCCTCACTCTCTCATTCGAAGCACCAAAACGTCAGGGCCCCCCACCCCGTCTTCCTCCTCCTCCTCCTCCTCCTCCTCCTCCGACCCCGCCGCCTCTTCCTCCCCCTCCTCCTCCTCCTCCCACCCGCCCTACTCTCCCCACATGGGTTCGTCCAGCAGCAAAACCCCTCCCCTCCTCTCCCGCCCCTTCCCCTTGCCTCCCGCGCTGGCCCCGCCTACCTCCGTTCACCAATCAGTGCTGAGCTCCCATCGTGCCTTAACCCAATCACAGCCACTCTCACTAGTCACTAGAACTAATCACTAAAGCCGCCAGGAGCTCCGTGCTGTAACCACAGTTCCAGGGTCAGCGTTCTTCTTCTCCCCTTAATCCTGACCCGAGCGATGTGAGAGACGAAATAACATTTTCATTAAAGGGTGAACTTCTACCTTCTTCGTTTTTACCTCTTTTTACGGCTGTAAATAAGCTTTTTTTAAAACGTTTTTTTATAGACAATAGACCACATTTTATATTAGTATGAAAAGGAAAAAAAATATTGGTCAATATTTGACTACATCTTTCTAACTTTCTTCATGAAACAATGTATTTTTTGTAAGCCCTCTATTTTGCATAATTGTCACCTTTTCTCATTTCGTTTTCTGAATGATCAACTTACCTACTTTTTAATGGAAAAACAACATGGCGTAAGGATTTGTTTAATATGCTTTTTTGTTGGTAGTAATGAGTGTAGATCTATTTTCATTTTCTGGTTTCATAAAGCCCCTCCCCACTGTGTTAATAAATATTCATTGAGTTCTGACAAATGCTGTGTGTGTTTTGTTTTTTTTGGGAGTCTTGCGGTCAGCACTCATCAACTAAAACGCCCTGCCTCTCTTAGCCTTGCAGGTCTCTCTCTGTGTGTGTGTGTGTGTAAGAGAGAGAGAGAGCGAGGACAGCTTTAGTTAGGCCAGGGATTCTTGCCTGCTCAAGGAGAACCAGCAATTACAGCTCATTAGTCTGGACCACAGAGTCATTGTGTATGTGTGTGTGTCTGCATGCCTACACACACACATGCATGCAGACCATTGACAAAACCCAGAGTTAGACAAGCCTGCATGTATCATAATGTGACCTCAGCAGCGTCTGTGTGTATTTAGAGATGGAGCGATGGTTAGAAAGTTTCACCTCCCTGTCAGAACCACAATAAGATCCGTGTTCACCGCCTCGGCTCTGCCAGCAGACGCCATGATCCTGGGGATGTGTAAACAGCCTGAAACATAGCATTACTGAGCTCACCCCCTCACGCATATACATACACACTGGTCGGCTCAGGTTACACCCTGTGCCCTTATATAATTAACTTCTGCAGAACGGAGACGTACGATATGTGTGTTCATCCCCGAGCCTTTATGGCGTTTCTGAAAAACAGAGTTCCAAAGATTTGCCTAATCCTGGAAGATCTGGCATTGAAGAGATCATGATGTTGTACGCTAAATTATATTATAGTGTGTAATGTGTTGTTTTTTTTTCTGGGAATGCTGTTTTGGGATTTGTCCTGAACTGTGCCTGTAGCAGTGTCGCCCCCTGCTGGTGAGAATCATAAAACACAGCCAGCACTGGAGCAAGGACACGGTGTCAGTAGTGCAGAGAGGAGGGGAGTGAATGATCCTGGTTCATAGGGGTGTTCAGAGATGCTACTATCTGTATTTGTTTACCAACCAAATTATTTGTATCAACCAGAAGTGGGTGTGGTTTAGACTTAAACATTAAAAATCCCCCAATTTCTTAGTTTTGTAACCCTTGTGATTATTCCTAATTCTATTGTTTAGATATTAAAGAGGACGTGTTGACTTTACTTGATGATGTCAGACATTACTATCTCCCGTCAATTAATCAATTTGTAATTTACTCTTTGTTTGCGCTTTTGTCTAAACAGCTAAAATTAAAAAAATGTTGATGAATAATGTTAAATAGCCCTAGGTGTATGTTTTGTAACATTGCAAAGTTTATACGGTGCTAATGGATGTAGAAAATACTCTTCATTCTACTAGAGGTTAACCTGCACTACATCATTGCAATACGTAAAATATGTAAAAAAAAAAAAAAGAAACAGAAGGAGGCACGTTGAAAGCAAATGGTACTTTTAATAAAGCTTAATAAGCCACCACACCACATGTCACCACAGGTTGTACTCTATAGAAGGGGACATCACCTGGCACAAAGACCAGCCAATAGCAGATTAGGGTACAACAGGTGGTGACATCACCTGGCACAAAGGCCAGCCAACAGATTGCCAGTGCAGTACCCTACTTTTCACCATTAGATGTCAGGCTTCACCACGGATTTGGGTGGGGTTCAGTTACTCTTTAAAGCATTAAACTTGTGGTTTTACAATGACTTATCAACAATAATGAAGTATAAAAACAGCAGATGTTATGTATCCATAACCGTAGGCTTTCTTTTTTTTTTATGAGTCATGAACAATTAGAAACAGGAATGAATCTCCATGCTGAACTCACTGCATACTAATAAGTGAGCGAGAGAGCTGCTTCTTTCTTTCTCTCTTTACGGGACCACAAAAAACAAAAAACAGATTACATCTTCTAATCATGTTGAACAATAAATCCCAATGGACATCTAATCATACTGATATGACTGATATGACCCTCTGAATTATACAGCCCTTTGAACAAACAGGTCAACAGCTTGTGCAATATACAGTGCACTTTGTAACATTAAGTGAGCACATCATGTGTGTACGTGTGTGTCTGAGGAGCAGTCATGCCTTTGGCAAATCAACAAATTATAGCCATCTGGTATCAGTTTTGTTCTGAGACAGCTACACTGAAGCCACTTTCACTTTGGTTTATGATAATTGCGTAATTCAAATACTAGTACTATGAATGGTTACATTTTATACAGTAGTTGTGCCTCATTTTGACATGACCAAACCAGCTATGTACAGATGCTCCTCCAACTTATGCTTCAGGTAAAACGCTTAGTTCTGATATGTTAATGCATATTTCCCCATGGGAACAGACATAAGGACAGACAGGTGCAGTGAGCGCATAAAAAAAAGTTTCTGCGGTGCAGGTTTCTATCTGTTCATTGTGTCACATGTTTCATTCCAGGCATAGCTCTCTAAAATTTCCTGATTTTGTATGGGGTTAATGAAGGCTAAGGCTAAAGCTGATGCACCAAAAGCAGAAAATGGTCTTTGTTAAAAAAAAAAGAAAGAAAAAGAAACAAATTGAAAGACACCCAACAAATGGTGATTTGATTTTGTCTTTTTGCTGTGAATGGATCTGCAACATCCCAGAGCGGAGGGATTTATATTCAGATAGAATTTAATAATTAACAGATTCTATTGCTTGGATTATAATCATTCTTGTTCTATCTACCATTCATCAACATGAAAGATAGAATAGTAGTTTCCTTATGCTGCCTGAAAGATTGTTGCATGTTGTCCTGTTCATGTAAAAATGCATAACATCTGTGTTTTTGATGATGAACAGGTTATGAAGTGTTTGGTATGATATGAACAGGAAAGGATGTTCAAAGAATTCAAAGAAGTTCAAATATATTTACATTTTATTGTGATACTTTAGTTACATCATACACACTTTTAAAATAGTATGCTATATCAAATGTACATTTCACATAAACTAGTGAAGAGCAATTTACAATATACACAGTCTGCTTGCAGCTGACATCTATTGTAGGTAGACAGAACAGGTTAACAAAGACATCACCTGGCAAAGACCAGCCAATAGCAGATTCAGGTGGTGACATCACCTGGCACAAAGACCAGCCAACAGATTGCCAGTGCAGTACCCTACTTTTCACCATTAGATGTCAGGCTTCACCACAGATTTGGGTGGGGTTCAGTTACTCTTTAAAGCATTAAACTTGTGGTTTTACAATGACTCATCAACAATAATGTAGTATAAAAACAGCAGATGCTGTGTAACAAAGACAAAAGCAAAATACATACATACAAATTACAAAAACTCCAGTCTGCAATGTCGGATCTAAAATGGAAAATTCCAGAGAAGATATAGGCTAAGACTTCCTTAGAAGGTAGAAGATTTAGGAATGTAAAGAACACTGGATCAACTGGAAAATACGTCGACAACCTCAGGCAACTACCTCTGCATACCTGCTGATAATTACTGTTTTCAGTTGCTCTCTCTCACCCACACACGCACACGCACACACACACACACACACACACACACACACACACGCACACGCACTAGTCTAACTGATTGAAGGAGTGCGCGTTCTGCCGTTTTCTGCGCCAACCAACGACGTGGCTGAGAGCCCGTTGGCCCCGGTGTCCTTCCCCGGCTCAGTGAACGGGAACACCTCTCTGGTCATTCGTGTCAAGAAGCAAGGCATCTCCTTCTTCCCCCCCAGCTCGCGACCCTTGGCCTGGAAGGTATAGGCCACGCGGTGGGACAGCCGGGTCAGCAGGCGGGTCAGCTCCAGGTTGCGGGTGTCCTCCTCTAACAAGGTGCAGAGCGTTTGGAGGAAGACGGCTCCGAAAGGGTTCGTGAACGCGACGTAACCTGCGGGAGGGAAGGAGCGGAGATGCGTTATTATTATGCGGAGAAGCAAAAATGTCTAGATGATCCACTCCAGATCAGTGAACGGTAACTGGGGGTTTACCTGGTGCCGTGGCGTACATGACGGCCGTATCTACAGGAACGGACAGACACGTTGAAAAGCTGTCTTCTGTGGTGTTGTCTTCTGTGGTGTCACCTCCTGCTGAATCCACCTCCACCCCATCGTCCAAATCTCCTCCCCGACAAGCCTAGAAAGACAGCAGTGCAAGAAAGCCTTAAAGCAATATTCCACTTAGTTGTCCCCCACCAAAGGGGGGACTATGGATCTGTCTCCGTCCATTCGTTAGTTCGTTCGTTAGTTAGTCACACTGTAATGTTGATTTTGTGCCGCTAGGGGGCGGCATTGACAATGAATGGGGACTCAGTGGTAAAGCAGGTCATACAGTTCAAGTTATCATAGGTAACATAATAGTCTACACACGCTACACACTTGGAGACATCAGACTGGGTTGATGTGTTGAAGTGAGAGTCAATGGAGAATTTTTGGGCAAACCTCTAACCACAAGACACTGTAGTTATTGTCCAGTTGTTGGACTGTTGTACTGTTGAACTGGACAATTACAGTTACTACATTTCAAGATATAACTTGTAAGCCTACAAATTCACTCATATTTCAAGTACACTCAGCAATCACTAATCACTGGTGGGGGACAACATGTTTACTATTTGCTTGTTTTCATTCAACAACAGATCCTGCTACTCTGATTTTCAACTGACTGTGGGTCCAACGTTTCAGAACATCATTTCGCCAAATAACATTTGATAGAGGAGAACATAGCGGAGGGATACCATTTAGGAGAGAGAGTTCCTGTTTGGGAGACCGGCTCTACTTTTATTTTTAAATACTAATTTTAGTGTAAACCAAGAAGAGAAATGCAAAATGATGAAGGACCCAAGACTGCTTTATTGTCGCAAAAGTAGGATCTGTTGTTGAATCTGTTCACCAAGTTTTCAGTCTATTTTCATGGCCTCAGTGTTAGGGTTAGGGTTAGGGTTTTTACTTCCCATTCAAATGAATGGGAAGTAAAAATCCTAACACTACAAACTCGTCCAGCTGCATCTGATCTTGGTGATTAGTTAATATTCTGGTTTTCATGGCGGTCAAGTGCCGAATAACCCCCATGTTAAAACTAAGTGGAATACTGCTTTAGAGTATCAGAGCCAGAGTTCTGTTCTGTTTCATTGTTGGCTGGTTTCTTTGTGTGATGCTGACGACGAAGACGAGGACGCTCCTGCTGCCTACCTGTATGAAGAACAGCTTGGTCTTTTCCTCCATCAGAGTGTTGTCAAAATAGCTGAAAATATGAGACAGCCGGACGGGTCTCCCATCCGCTCCGAACACGCAGCCCTCCTCTCCGTGAGACGACAACACAGCCAGGAAACAGTCCTTCACCGGCCGCCTGCTCTCTGCAGCACAGACAGAGATGGAGACGTCATGTGGTTATTATTGAAATCAATATCATGATAATCATAAGGACTTTTCTCGGTATCAATATATATCACGATATGGTTCATGTATGCAAAATCGCGTTAAATAATCAAATGAATGTTCGTCTCATTGAACCGAATGGTGATGTTAGGTGTGGTGTCAAACAAAACAGAAATATTCAAATAATATTCCTACCATACCTCATTTTATCAGAGTTTTTAAGTAAAATTTGCTTGTCATCATCAATTCAGACAGCAGAAATGTGTGTCACGATATCAAAATATCTTCATATCATCACAACATGATTCCACTGAAAGACAATAAATGATAATATTTAATTATCGCCCAGCCCTAGGTTATTATCTACTAATTGAAGTGCACACCTTGCTCACTCAGTATTAGTCACTTCTCAGCAGGACCAGGCAAACAAGGGAATGGCAAACTCGCACGCACAAGCACACACACGCTCTTGCACAATATCTATTAAGCAGGAGTGTCTGTCTGCACAGGTAAGAGGACATTCTGTCTCCTCTCTGTATTTGCATTCAAGGGTGTAAACAGGCATGCCATCTGTCATGGTTCTTATCTGTATTTTTCCATTTAAATTAATTTATATAACTATATATTTTATTGTAACATAATGCTGTTCATGGACATTGAAATGTGCCCTGCTTTTATTAGTTTATTTATCCAGCAAAGATAATTGCCTCCCATTGGCACTTGCTTACGAGGCCATAGCCAAAGGTACAACTAGCTTATTATCTATCAGTGATAAGAAGAGTCTATTTGCACTCTCACTTTGTTTGTTATCCAGCTGTGTATTCTGATAAATAGGAGCAACTGCATGAAGTGCCTTTTTCAGTTTGATAGCATATAGAGGTGAACACAGAAAATCAGCGACACAAAAGTGCAAACGGACTCAAAAGCGAACAGCGAGGTGACTGAACTGAGACTTTGCTGTAGACTATAAGGCAATTGCTTTTTTTCCCCCAATGCCTTGCACAATTATTATATTAAAGTCAGAGACAACTCTAAGACAAGATGCAAGGGACGATTTTGAAACTGAGGATATTGCACAGAAACACTGCATTGCTTGTCTGAAACCTTTATAAATGAAGTTAAATTGTAGATGCCCTACATTGTACTCTACAATGACACCCTAAGCAGTAGTTAGTTTCATTCCAGAGTTGTGACCAAATCAACTTTGCACGAGTCCAAAGTCAGTCTCAAGTCTAAATGTAGATCGTCAAGTCAAGTCAGAACAAATCAGGAGTCCAGTATCTCTTAAAGAAAACTAAATATCTAGGACTTTTCAATGGAATATGGTTTTAATAGGATAAAAACTTGGTAAGAGCATCATGAGTTTGTTTCAGTCGTCTGCTGGAACAAATCTCATCACTTTCAATCTAAGTCATTTACACAAACACAAGATCTCAAGTCAAGACTTTAGAAACCTTTTCAAGTCATCAACGTACAAGTCAGAGTCAAGTCCCAAGTCACCAGAACCCAAGTCAACAGGTCAACTACATATATATTTAGAGAGTGTACATCTTGCACAGTGTATGTGTGACTGTGTATTACCTTTCTCAAACAATGCGTAGATCTCGTCACTGCTGAGGTCATTGTGTATGTCCACTTTGAAGCCCAGTTTGCTGAGGATGCGGTGGAGTCTCTTGGTGTCTCTCGCTGCCCCGGACCGGTCCCTCAAGTTCGCCCCATAGTCGAACTGAGCCACAGACACCAGCAGAGCCCTGTTACACTCCACACCGGGATCCCTGGCACCTTTTCGCCTCAGCATGGTTCTTGAATGGGGGTCCAAGTCGAGGAGATGTGAAGTCGTCTTTGTCTCTTTTCTCCTGTGGTTGGATCTTGCGTCTGACACTGTCTAAAATCCTGTAGTCCAATGGTCCAGTAATATGCAGATGGGCAGCAATGAGATATGCTTTACAGAAAACACACCTGAGATATCTAACAGGTAATTTCACTGTAAGTCCATATGTGTCTATGTATCTGGGTCTATGTCCGTTAAGTCTGTCTCAGGCAGGCTTTATGTCTCTGTCTTTGCATCACAGAGCAGTAAAAACGCTACTTACTACTAGTCACACCTTCTGTCATACCTGTGCAACCATATTTGGAGCATTTCCTTTCAAGGCAGTAACAGGAATATGGTCACATGCCTTGATGACACACAACGTTGCATAATGCTGTCTTTCCCACAGTGTTTAACGTAGCTTTTTCCTTATTATTTCCTGTAAATGGTACTGTGCAGCACCTGGTTGGGATGTTCCACTGCTGATGCATTTGTTTCCCACAGCATATTACTTAATTATAATTATATCACTTAGAATAATGAGAGTTAACATCCCTCTACTGACCAAATAAAGGAAAGTATAGAGTCACACCAAGTTTCATCTCAAATACATGAGGCAAGCAGTAAGTTTAAGACCAGCCTGAAAACATACTCAACAAAAAAAACAAAAAACAAGGCAAGGCAAGTATATTTATGTAGCACATTTCATATACATCGGCAATTCAAAGTGCTTTACATAAATAAAATAAAAATAAAAAACATAAGTAACAAAAGATAGAAAAAGTGAAAGTGCATTAAAATCACATTTAAAAAGTGAAAATATATAAAAGCTAAAAAAAAGATAAAGATATAAAAAATAAAATAATATATAAATTATAAATATTCCAAGTAAAAACAAAACAAAAGAAACAAAGCACAGAAAACAAATTAACACCAGTTTGACATTAGTTGATAGACAGAAAATTAATTGATTTAAATTTTTATAACTTGATCATTTTAGTCATTTATCAAATAAAAATACCAAACATTTGCTGAATACAACTTGACAAATGCTAAGATTTGCTGCTTTTCTCTGTTTCATATCATTATAAAATGAATACTTTGGGTTTTTTGGGCTGCTGGTCAGACTAAGTCAGCAATTTGAAGAATCACTTTGGGCTCTGGTGACTTGTGATGGGCATTTGTCATTATCTGTGACATCGATAGACTAAATGATTAATGGATGAATCAAAAAAAGAATCAATAGATCGATTGATAATGAAAATAATCTTGCAGCCCTAGAGCCTAGCACTCCTGCAAAATCAACTGACCCCCCCCCCCCCCACCCCCTTTGTAATGATGTTCAAAAATAAAAGACAGAAAGCAGGCTGTAATAACAAACACAGGCAGTGGAATAAGGAAATCAATTTCCTTAAATTAGATCATCTGAGGTAAGTGTTAGGGGTTGCTGAGTAAATGTAGTCTGGTTTGATTACAGATTACATATGAAAAGTAATCAACTATTGTGCTATTAATCAACTATTCATTTTAAAGTTGTCTCTTACAAAACACTGAGCAGATTGTTAGATTACATCCTGTTCATTAATAGGTTTTTTAGAGTTTGATATTGATATGCTAAGGAATCAAACCAATCTATTGATTTCTTAGTGTAACAGTATTTGTGGCAGTGTTTGAACCTGAGGGCCTGGTTTCTATGAGAGTTGCTGCCTGTTGTCTGCCTGTACCAGTCTATTAAATGTGTGCTGCCTTACTCTGTTTGGATTGAAGCAATACACATCATTTGCCATCAGCCACCTATTTTCCCCCCTCTAACATTATCAAGCAAACGAAAAGTTCATTTTCAGCCTGTTAATGCCTTGATCTGCATTTATAAGTGCCACTGAAGAGTCAGAAATTCAGATAATTCACTGTTTCTTGATTGGAGAGGTATCTATCTTCTGCCAAAACAAGTAGTGCTACTACTACTAACTCTACCAATCAACTAAAATAGGTTGCAGTAGGTAGAATAATAGTAAATAGCAACTTTCCATCGCAAGCCATCAGCTTTACAAGGTTCATGTTCATGTTCAATGCTTTTCCACCTGTGAGTTTCAGCTGTGCCCAAAGACTTGATGAAACAAAATGATTCATTTAAGAGATTCTGTAATTGCATTAAAGAAGTTCATTAATGCACTGACATATAGACTACTTTCAATGTGTTAACCATTGGCAACCAGAGTGCTTAATGGTGATCTGTCTGGACTTAGACCGATTTTAGGGATCTAGCCTCATAAATCAGTGCATGATAAAAGAAGACTAAGCCCTTAATCTCATCTATGATACAGGCAGTGACCTTTGTCATTATCATCATCATACATTTTATTTGTGTAGCCTACAAAGTGGCCTGCAAAAGTGCTTTACAGACAATAACAAATAAAAGTCATTGAGATAAACAATAAAAAAAATGCCACAGTGTTACACAAGAATATGACAAATACAGTGAGAATAAAGCAGGTGTAAACAAACCACAGGTATAAACAAATTGTAAGGTGATTTAAAAAGAAGGCACTGAGTTACCAGCATTAACAGTTTCTGGGTCCTCATTACAAAACAATCACTATAATATTCATATAGGGACTTACAGTGTGTCTGTGGCAGGCTACTCAATAGTGGGTTTATAGTGACCTCATCATAATTTATGGTAGTTTTTATCTCCTGTGGTATTATAATATATAATATTCCTATTGGTACTTTTAATTTTGCTGGAGTTTTGTATAGTATCTTTCTAAAATGTATCATAGGATGACTCTTTTTTTTTTTTTTAATTAAGGCTGATTAAGTTTGATTTATTAGCCAATACGTATTAATTATAAAGTTGGAAAATAGTTTGCAATGTCGGCGCTAAAACATGAAATTCCTAAGAAGATATAAGACTTCCTTAGAAGGTATAAGATTTAGGAATTTAGAAAACGCCAGGGATCAACTGGAAACTACGTCGACAAACTCAGGTAGTCTCTTCTTATCCGTCTGCATACCTGCTGATAATTACTGTTTTCAGCTGCTGTCTCTCACGCGCACACACGCACGCACGCACGCACGCACGCACACACACACACACACACACACACACACACACACACACACACACACACACACACACACACACACAAATTGATCAAATAGTCTCCCATGATTAAAACAGACAAAAAATAATGTCAGATAATTTAACATTTGTACCACCCATAGGCTGAAACAACGGCCAGTAGGTGGCAGTAAAGTGAAGCCTAACTGTAGAACAACATTGGTTACGTCATCAACACGCGACAACAGTCATGTTGGCCATGGATTTTCAGCCAGCTGGGATCTGTGATAGCTCTACTAGAAAACGTCACTGTTTAGCTCATGGGCCAAATTGAAAGCCTGCTTTTTAATATAAAATGGGAAGAGAAATACTAATAAGGTAGTTTTAGAAAAGTATAAAGAGCTAGAGCCCTCTACTTGTCACTACTAGTCAGTTTGTATGAAGTTGTACTTGTTGTAAATACCAAGCAGACTAACTCAGCCTGCATGGGCTCTGGCTACACGTTGGAAGGTTTTCAGATTCGTATGGCTTCGCAGTTTTTGGACAGCTGGAAGTAACGTTAGACAAAGCCGAACAAACTAAGCGGAGGAATACCGAAAATGCCGCTTTGCAACAGGAGAAACGGGATACCGGACAGGTAAGCGAAAGGAACGGTGAGATGTTTTCTCTGTAATGAAAAGGTCGGTAACGTCGAGCTGTTGGTGCTGATAGGTTTCGATTCATATGGCTTCCTGAAAACTGATACCGAAACTGATTTTTTTTCTGTGCCACACAGTGTTCATTAACTTTAGATATCGCGTCTCCTTATTACTGGGACTATTTAATGTCATTTTATCTTTACATTTAAAACATTAATTTCATTTCTTCGTTTCATCTCTGCTCCTCCATCTCTCTCTCTTTCCTTCTATTCTTCTGCCCCTATCTCCTCTCTTTCTCCTCCATCCTCCTCTCTTTTCTCCCCTTCAGGACTTCTCTCTCTGTCTGTCCTCTATTTTTCTCTACTTTTGTACTTATTACAACTTATTTCTGTTTCTTTTCTCTACTCCTTTCTCTTTTTTCTTTCTTTTCTCTAGTCCTTTTTCTTTCTTTCTTTCTTTCTTTTCTCTGCTCCTTTCTTTCTTTCTTTCTTTCTTTCTTTTCTCTCTACTTCTCTTTCTTTCTTTCTTTCTTCCTAATCCCTTGTCTTTCTTTCTTTCTTTCTTTCTTTCTTTCTTTCTTTCTCTTTCTTTCTTGTCTCCACTTCTTTTCTCTACTCCTTTTTCTTTCTTTCTTTCTTCCTACTCATCCCTTCTTTTTCTTTCTTTCTTTCTTTCTTACTTTTCTCTCTACTTCTCCCTTCTCTTTCTTTTTCTTTCTTTCTTTCTTTTTTCTTTCTTTCTTACTTGTCTCTCCACTTCTCCCTTCTCTTTCTTTCTTTCTTTCTTTCTTTCTTTCTTACTTTTTCTCTCCACTTCTCCCTTCTCTTTCTTTCTTCCTTTTGTTTTGAGCTTGACAGTGTGAGACAGAGCCTGAAAGTGTGTGTCCTAATACATGAGCCTTGGCCCTGCTGCAGCTCTCTAACCTGACTGTGTTTTCCCAACAGATGGCTGGACTACCAGGCTGTAGGGAGAAGACTCCCTGGGACCCGCTTCATTGCCTTCAAAGTGCCTTTGAAACAGGTCAGGAGTGTTTGCCTGTGTGTAGCTGATCCTGGTAGAGTGGTTTCTTTAATATTAGTGACTGATTGGAAACAAGCAGATGAAAATGTATCTGTGTTGTTATTCAGTCTTTGAACCGCGGCCTCCCGTCTTCTGACGTCTTCGGTCCCTGGGAGCTGCTGGAAGCTTTGGGCAAAGAAAATCAAGAACTTGGTTTGATCATAGACCTGACCTTCACTACGCGCTACTACACACCGGAGGTACGTACACACACACACACACACACACACACACACACACCTACAGCTCAGTCACTTCAAAGGTGTATGGGACGCAAAGTAAAATCTGTGCTGTGTGTGCGTAGGACGTCCCAGACTCGTTGCTGTGTGTAAAGATCTTCACAGCGGGCAAAGAGATTCCCAGTGACGCTACAATCCTGAGCTTCAAGCAGGCCGTCCACAGGTTTCTACGGGACAACACAGACAACGGTGAGCACAACAACTTAAAGCAGCAGGACTTATGGGAAATGTAGTCTTAATTTTGAGGGACACCAACACCAACAACACCACTGGTGTGAGATTAGATGCTACCAATCGTCTCGATCATGGTCTCATTTGTTTACAATAATAACACATAGGTGTCAGTTAATTTGACAATGATACATTGATTTTTTAAAATACTACACTGTCTCCTTCTCTAAGCAAAATTAATTACAGCAGTAATAATAATAATATAACAATTTTCTTGACAGACAAGCTGATCGGAGTCCATTGTACCCATGGTCTCAATCGCACAGGCTATCTGGTCTGTAGGTATGTATGAACTGTGCAGTGTGATCCAACAGTAATTCAGACAACATGTTGCCCCGAGGCTAACCTCCATGTCTGGCCTGCAGGTATCTGATAGATGTGGATGGGATGGATCCTAAAGAGGCTGTAGAGTGTGAGTACTCATTCAAGCTGTCATTTGTATTACATAAGACCAGAGCTGTGACCAAGTCAACTTTATCGTGTCCCAAATCAGTCTCAAGTGTTGAGGCACAAGTCTCAAGTCAAGTCCCAAGTCTAAATGTAGATTACCAAGTCTAAGTCAAGTCCATGTCATTAATGTCAAGTCTCAAGTCTAAATGTAGCACACCAAGTCAAGTCAGAACAAATCCAGTCCAGTGTGTCATTTTAATAGGATAAAAACTTGGTAAGAACATCATGAGTTTGATTTCTATAAATGAATATAATTATTTCTGCTGGAACAAATCTCATCACTTTCAATCCAAGTCATTTACACAAACACAAGATCTTTTGTCGAGACTTTAGAAACCTTTACAAGTCAAAGTCAAGTCCCAAGTCACCAGAACCCAAGTCAAGTCTCAAGTCTTCTCTTCCTGCATCAAGTCAAGTCTCAAGTGATTAAAACTGTGACTCGAGTCCCCACCTCTGCATAAGACACTATGTAGGATACATTTGGAATGAGATCAATGTATCTTCAATATTCTTTGTTTATAGTGTTCAACTCTTCAAGGGGCCATGACATCGAGAGAGACAACTATCTAGAGGACCTGCAGTCGGGGCCTAAGAGGAGGTGATACCATACACACAGACATTAATATTACATATATTATATACACAACAATTGGCCATATTCATTGACTTGTAAACCGTCTACTGTAGCTGTAGTCATGAATCTCCTCTCTTCTGGTGATGGTATGTGCGTTCATCTATCCCTTTTGTCCTTTTGTGAACAGTAATGAGGGCATTGAAGAGTCCGAACAGGAGCCAAAGAGAGGTCTCGCTGTACGTCGGCCATGTTATCTGCCCTTTGACCATGACTCTAGAGAGGAGAGACGACCGCACGTGAACGACCGCTACTACCGTGGGTAAGGATGAGTATCACCACCAAATATTTCATTCATTCATTCATTCATTCATTCATTCAACCTTTATTTAGATCTCAGAGATCATTGAGGGTATACCCTCATTTGCAATGATGCTGAGAATACAGAGTAAATACACATAAAAAACAACCAACGAGAAAACAGATAAACAACAACAGAACACAGCCATACACTCTTTTTCTCAAAGAGGATGTGCATTTATTTCTGAGTTGTCTAAAAGTCAGCCAATGGGTTGCTTCACCAGTACGCCTAGAGCCCAGGCTTTGTCCCTTGCCTTGAACATCGTTGATAATTCTGTGGAGAACCAGGGGCTTGATCTATCTTTAACCCTAAGCTTTTTAAAAGGTGCATGCTTATCAATGATAGCAAGTAATGAATTTGTAAAATATTCCAAAGCCAAATCTACATCTGGTATTTCAGATGTGTGATGTATATTACGGTCAGCAAGGTCACTGAGGAAAGCCTGTTCATTAAAAGTTTTTAAATTTCTCTTGATAACAATCGTAGAGCTTGATCTTTCCAGTCTGGCGCTTCTTACACAGGCTAGAGGACAGTGGTCACTAAAGCCAAGCGCAAAAACTCCAGAGGCAGTCATTCTGTCCTTCCTATTGGACAGAATCAAATCTATAAGTAGATTTTGAAGGGTTCTTCAAATTAGGTCCGGTCGGCTCATCAATCAGCTGTGACAGATTTGAAATTGTCACACATCTCTTTTAAACTATTTGAAGCGTTCGTCAACCAATTTAGGTTAAAGTCACCTAGAACCAGCATCTCTGAGTTATTGTACTGAGCAAGTAAGTCTGCTAATTTATCAACTGCACTAGAGACAGCTGAGGGTGGTCTGTAAACAGCCACCACATTAATTGAATTATTACTAGATAAGTTAACTTTCAGAGCAATAAATTCAAAGGAATGAGGTACAGTGACAGCATTTAAAACAGTAACAGATAAACATGACTTCACATATATAGCGACACCACCCCCTCTTCTAACTCTGTCTATTCTGTACAAGTTATAGTTACGTAGGGAAACCTCAGAATTATGTATACTCTGTTTAAGCCAGGTTTCTGTCAGAACCAGGATATCGGGGTCAGTCTGTGATACAAGAGTTCTCAGGTGATCTAATTTAAATTGTTTGCATAGACTTCTGATGTTTAAATGCATCAACCCCAGGCCATTTCTGGATTTAAAAGCACGCGGGTTAAATAAAACTTGCTCAGAGTCACAGGAGGGCTTACTCGCAGAAGGTAACCTAGAGCTTGTTTGGGGTTTGGGCGTTATGATTATTACATTTTCAGGGTTATAATAACTGGCGGTGTTTACGAGGGTTATGTCTATTGTTGATTATTACTGGAATAGTGTATGCATGCGTGGGATTTTCATGCTTATGATATGGACTCACTGACCGTCAGTTGGTGAATGCATTGCAGGAGTGCAGAGTGAGTCCAATGTTCATAGATAAAAGACAAGATCCTGCATGATTTGAATGACATCAGAACTACTGAGCACCGAATTTTTTTTTTTTAAATTTCAGTTTTTAGAGAAATAAGTAGATTGGAGGAAGCCAGTTTTTCTTGCTCTTCTCTGAGCCAGTCACTGTCAGTATTGTTGGTAGGTAATGATCTTACTATGAAGGGCCTCTATGGTAGAATACATGTAGGGGAAAACATTGGATCAGACCATCTACTGACTAACCTCCTCTGTCTCGCTCTTTTTATTCCCTTTCCCGCCTTTCCCCAGACATTGCCCTCAAAGAGGAATGAGCCACCCGTCACATCACTGGCTTCCACAAGACGTCCGCTTTCCCGACGGACCCGCACCCCCTACCCGCCCTTTCCCCCCACCCGTGGGCCCCCCTCACTCCCCGTACCGGTGGAGCCGCCCCCCTCCTCCCGACGCCCAGTGGAGGAGGCCCCACCACCCGCAGGAGACCCGGCACCGACACCCTCCCCCAGAGCCCGAGTGGAGCTCGGCCTCCTATCCAGAGCAGGACAGAAGGAGAGGCCGTTACCCCCCTGCGCCTCACTACCCCGTCCAGCCCAGCTACTCTCCCAATGCATGTTGGGAGCCACACGGCCATAACCCACCTGATGAATGGGCAGGTCCCAAGATGACACATCACCACAGATACACACGCAAGAGAGAGGATCCATATAGATATAACTACTAATCTAATATTTTATTGCAATACCGTCGATCAAAACTGGAAGGTTTGTTGTGTAATTCAGAAAAACGCATCAAATCTTGACCAGGTGCTGCACAGAAAAATTCAGTCAGCACACTGAAATATAAGGCCAAGGTTTATGAATGGATAAACACATGTTATGATATCATCGCACAAGAGCAGTGAGCTTGAGACATAACGTGTTAAATAAAAATAGATGGGTGTAGTCTCTTTTATTTAAAGATCCAGTGCAGTGCTTTCAATTCAGCCAGGAAAGGTTTGATGTTGGTTTCTAACACAAGGAGCATTTTCCAGTTTGTGATGGTTAGATGGTACAAAGCTTGTATGGCTGAGTGAGAGACAAATCTGCCCTATGACTGTGCCTCCACTGCAGCCAATATTTCAACACCCAGCAACAATGGAGGCACAGAGATTTTGGGTAGTTTGGCAAGTAGCCGGCTGACTATGCATACAGTCGACCAATCAGAGCATTCATTAAAACCTGGGTGACATCATTTACACCAGCAAGTAGAATTGAAATTCTAAATCTGTTGACAACCAGAGGGAGACTTGTTCAAAGGGCGTTTTAGTCAAATTTCCACAATTTCTTTTTTTTTTTTTTTTACAATAATTTGAGTAACTTTACATTAACAAGTCGTTTGTAAAATCATACCATGAAACTGGGAAATGCAATTCTCATTGCACTGGACCTTTAACATTTTTTTACAACATGTTCACTGCAACTAAATTTGACATTTTTTTATTTAATTTTAAGTCAGGTTTTAATTTGTTTTATCATCATACTTTAGCAGTTATTCATAAAACTCACCGGCAGGGATAGTGGGAAAGACCATGGCTTTACCTCCTCAGTTTTATTGCTTTTCTATTCTTTGGCACCACCACCCACTGATCATTTGCATGTCCCATAGGCAATTCATAAAAGCACAACACATCTTTAAGAAAAGTTTTATTAAAAAATAGTCATCTTAATATACATAGTTCTTAATATACTGAGTTCTGCTGGCGAGAACTTAGGGTTTTTGGCTTTCTGGCACATCTAGTGTGAGATCCGTTGTGCTTGCACATGGGCATGGATGATCAGGGGGGTGATTAATATGCAACACTTCATTTACATATGGATTTTCTTTGGCTTTCACCTGGGTCACCGCAGACAATAACGTGCTGCAGATTTTGTGCTGCGCAATGCTGTTTACACTGAGTTTTATGAATATGGGCCTTTGGGTTTTAATGGAAAATGTTGTGTGTGTGTGTTTGTGTGTGTGTGTATGTTCTCTGTCAGGTGGACATTAAGTGCCTGTGTTTGACTCTGGTCAGGGGGGAATGACCCAGCACAGTTTTGTATATTTTATTGTTTAGATGGAAGCCAATAAACAAAATAAGAGCTGGGATTATGTTGCTCATTTGTTCAGCCTCCCATACAGTTATCACTAACTTAGTATTATTTGTCTGATTTGACACTATGTAAATGTACTGTAGATGTTAGGTTAAATATACAAAGATGTAAATGTAGACCTACATACAGTATTTACAGGTGAACATTACCAGCACCACAGGTACATGTAAGTTGAGGTAGTAAATGTACACATTTCTCAAGGTAAATCTAGTAAAGCTGTATGTATGTATAGATTAATGTAGGGAGAAAACATCACATGATCACTAATTTTCAAGCATGACATTTTTACTTTTGAATCATATTCCTTTTATACTCCCCAAGTTCTCCAGGTGACTTCCACATGAGTTATGATGGAACAAATCGCTTGGTGAGTGAACTAGTTAGTAATTAAGTTGTTGTATATAAGTGTATATATGTAAGTATAAGTATATCAGACATTGTTTCATTCACTTAACTAGAGGGATTATAAAGGATGATTCAGTCACCATAATGCTTGCAACTGGTGGTAATCACTAATGTGCAAATTCTCACAAGTGTTCTGGCTTGCTGGGTAAGTGAATGAATTATCATTTCAGTAGCTGAACTGAATCAGGCTTCATTCACTAGAAGCATACCTATTCAATTGCTTGTGTTTTGAGCCTATAGATATACAGCACATCCCCATTTGAGTGCAGTCCCTTGTTTTGTTTATGAGAAGCTGCTAACCCTAAAATAATTTCATTAGTATGGGTTTAGTGGAGAGTTTTAGTGTCACTTGATGGTCTAAATACCACCGTATTCTGGGGGAAAACACTGAACCCTTGTATTTTTTGTATTTATTTTAGATTTTTGAACAGTAACAGGGGCCTCGCTCTTCTTTCTCACTCTCAGAACATTATTCTCATCCAGGGGTGGATGACAAAGATTCTTCTCTGTCTGTGGGAGTATTTCTCCTTCCTCTTTGTGGTCCTCTCCCCACCGCTGCTCTGTTGATGGGAGGTGAGTCTGCAGTTTCCTGTTCTGTTTGTAGTTCGGCTGCAGACGGGACGTCCAGCCATCCAGTGTTGCTGCTCTGTAGGTCAGAGTGGTAAGGATCCTCTCTGTTTTCCGATGCCTGTTCTAACTTCTTTTCCCTTTCTGCGCTCCTTTTTTCAGTGTGTAATTTGCCTGCAGGTAACGAGGGCTTGATGTTACAGGTGTGAACCCAACCGGCAAGTCTAGAAAAGATAGATTTTGTGTGTTGGGTCACAGGCTTTGCTGTGAACTTGGGTCAGTCAGAGTCTACAATCATGCAATTCTTGCCACTTTAAGGTGGAGTGTGTCTGCCCCACTTTGCACTGTGGCCCCTCTGACTCGCTGTGATGAGTGCTTCAAAATGGGTTGATCTGTGTAGTGGTGGAATTTCACTTTCCCACACACACACCACAAAGAGTTTCTTTTTTTCTATGTGCGTTTAGACTTACTCCCCTGCAGCCATGGTGCCTGAAGCTTTTGCCACAGGGACACATCATCAACACCATGTGAAGAGATTAGGCCAACTGATCGGAGTGGAGCTAACCAAGTTGAATAAAGGTTTACCTAAAAACAAATAAACAAAATTGCAATTGCATTTAGCAACTAGAATTCTTTAATGATCAATAAAATCCTTGTCAATTCATTCATAATTTTCCACTGAAACTTCCAAACCAGTTTATATCAGAAATATATTTCCAGGGACAAAGTGTAGCAATTTCTGATAATATTATTTGGTCAAAGTGATGAATTATTAGACAATTGAGGGAACATTGGACCTGAATGCTTCTCTGAGTGTGATTTTTTTTAATGTCGATTCTAGATAAATTTCTGGTGATTTTTGTAAGATCTTTGCTCTCCATTATGATAAAAACTATAAGATCACATTTGGGCTCATATAGGATAAGTCATGGCAAGTGCCCATATCTTGCCATCCAAAATTGACGCCCATGACTGAATGATAAATATGGATGGAAAAATCTATATTAACTTGAAAAGTGTGGATATTTGCTAGATAAATTACACATTAATTTATCAGCAAGTATGTAAATTTGCCAGTTTCACACATTTTACCTAACATATTTACTGAATTGCAAATGCATTCTAGCAACATTTTTTTTCTTTTTAATAATTACAATAAAAATATTTTTTTTTGTGGTCATTTGCGCGGTGCTCACTCCTGACTCAGCATCTCGGCGTGCTCATTATGCAGCTGGTGTGCGGACGGAGCATGCGCTGACTCACTGTCACGACTCAGATGCTGCTGCGGCTGCTGCTGGTGTAAACATGGCGATGAAGGCGCTCAGAGGGATGATGAACGGAGCCATGAACGAGCTCTCCTCGGCCGTCAGCGGGAACAAACCTGCCGCTGCCACCGCCGCTTCCCGGGAGCATGTGATGGCCGTGAGCCGGGACTATATCTCCCAGCCTCGCCTCAGTGAGTTCCTCTTGTCCGAATGGCATGGGCGTCAGATTGGGTATATGGGCACGATGTGGGCACGATATGAGCGCTCGTCATGCCTCAGCCTTAGTGAGTCCAATTAGATCCTGTAGCTTTTATCATCATGATGGTGAGCACCGATAAGGGAAAAAAATGGAATTGGAAGCTATATCTGAAGAAAAGAAAGAAAAAAAATAATCATGGGAGCAGATAGCAGACAATAATCAATCAGCTGAAATCAAAGATGAAATATTGCATTGATTCAACATCAGTTTTGCACTCTGAAAAATTGTTGATCCAACATCCATGTTCAATGTTGTTTCAGTCAATGTTATTCAGTCATTGATTTAACATGAAATTACATTGAAACAATATATATATTAAAAAAAAATCAGGATTCTGACTTGCCAGTAAAATACCTTGTCGGTCTCAGCTCCTTTCAAGTGGGGCTGCAGGTGACATAACAAGTCACCAACTCAAGAATAGGAAATAAAATTTCAACCGGATATCAGTTTAAATCCAACTTTATTAACAATGCATTTGTACAGTATGTATAAGTGTCAAATCCCTTTTCAGTGTTGGATCAACATTATTTCAGGATGCAAAAACTGATGTATCATTGTTAGTTGCATGTGTTAAAATTCATTCTATGTTGATTCAATGTAGTCTGAGGTCATTACATTGACCATGTAATAATATTTTGTCCCCAGAAATTTTGTCTACATAAGCGGGTCTGGAAGTTTTCCTGGTAAACAATATTAGATGCAGGGGCCAGTCCTTAAGGTTTAGTAAATTGTCTGAATTTCCCTGTAGTTGCATGAATGTCTGCAAGCCACCCGACCAATACAACCAAGATGTGCACTATGCAACTACCCTACTATGCAATGTCCCTGATCTATAGTGACATTTGGTTGTCAGGTCGTGTTTATGTCAGTTTCACAGTGGTAAACAAAAAGGTGATCTTTGCACAACCGTATGCGCCAGGTGCCTCGTAGGAGCAAGACAAAGTGTAAATCAGTAGACTCCCGCACACTGTCTTCACTTAAGAATTTCTTATTTCTTATTTCTTAATATCTGAATAAACAATACAATGGGGCCTGTTCATATAGGGGAACAGGAAATAAGATGGTCCAATCATAGGGCCAAGGTAATCAGGTAACCTCATGGTACAAATCAGTGCCTAGTGAGGTACAAGGGTCCATCCAGGTGGCAAGGTATGGCAATCGAAAGATGAATTAACAATCAGAAAAGTTTTTTTGTAACATCCATAACTAGCATCCAATATCACAACTACAACAAACATATATCAAAGACCACAGAAATGTGGGTTATAAAAAAGAGGAGAGTCAATCACAACTGAATCATACCTAAAGATGTAGCTACATAGGAGTAAAATCCCATTGGAAGATAGGCAGATCCAAGCCATATAGTGGGCTAGGCTAATCTTTGGTCAAGTGGACCATGTGAGGACATTGGTAGATGCTCACATAATAATACAAAGCATACATAATAGCAAGGGGGGTGCCAAGATATTAGAATAGGTATAAGAAAGACCACCCTAATTAAAAAACAAGGGGTACCATAAATTGGCTAGTATAAATAGAAAATGTCAACAAAAGGTAAACATAGTAAATATTTGAAATCTAATTAATATAGAAATATAACCCCATTCTCCAACTAGAGTAAAAAAGGGGAATTAAAGCATGACATTCAGTAATAATTCATCATTTAGGCCTTTTGGAGATAGAGTCTGTAGAGTAAACATGGTCCACTTGAACAGGCCCCATTGTATTGTTTATTCAGATACGTTCTGAAACGTTGTGTCGTTTATTAAATTCTTGTTAAGTGAAGACAGCGTGTGGGAGTCTACTGATTTACAGTTTCACAGTGGTAAAGCGCTGTATTCAGGCTCTGTCAGTTTTTCATTGTTGTCAACATGGTGACTGTTTTTCTCCATCCTCAGCCTATAAAACAGTGTCTGGAGTGAATGGTCCGCTGGTGATTTTGGACCAGGTGAAGGTAAGGCAGATCTCACCCAGATGATGCACCCATGTATAGTATTTACCTTCTCTAAACCATAATCTGTATCTGGACAAATCAATATGAGGATGGCCTTACAAGCTTCCTTCTCGGAGTAAACCTTTTTCAATAGACTGTATAGGGTTCTAAGGCAGAGTATAAGTTCCTTCAGATAGGGTTAGACTGATATATGACTGATATAGACTGATATATGGGGTCAATATTGGCACCTAATTAAAAATCTGTCACCCACCAGTCAATGACGTGCACATGGAGGTTCCTTTCTACACCACTGTTATACACCTCTTTGGCCAATAGAGGGTAGGGCTTGCTGATCATTTTTGCTAGTATTGTGAGGGAGTCAACACATTGAATATCCCATTACATTTTTAAATGGTGACTTACAAAGTTTTTTTTTTTTTTAACAGTTTTTAGTTTTATACTTGTCTATTTCATATGGTGAGAAGCACTGTAATAGTATTGTTTTCATTGGTATGTGTGTAAAATAAATTATTTGTTCAGAAAAGAATTTGCAAAGTACAAGGCCTTTTTTTCTTTTTAGGATTAATTGCAATATGGCTTGAGATAAATTAAAAGATTAGTTAACGCCAATAAGCAAAATAAGTAACTACCAACCTAGCTAAAAAATGCAGCAGTGTGCCTCGGCAAATACCTTAAGCAGAGTATTGATTTTTTTGGCACATTAGCAGCATTTTCAGCATTCAGTGCCACTGCAATGTTGTACGACTCGTTCAGCAATGCACTACTTCCTCAAAGAGAGGGTTTGAAGGTGAGATGTCTTTGTTTGTGAAGGTATACTGCAATAGACTGATTTAGCTTACGCAGTATTAAGCTTGCAAAGCGTACATGCCGATCGTTGATAGTGGCTCTGTGGCTCTGTAGGCCTACTTTCATCATTTACATTTGTCTCAGTGCATTGGCTTGAGAGAGCTAAGCTTGCTCAATGCTGCTTGTGAGTGAGTGAGTGAGTGAGCGGAAAGGCGACTAGCTGAACATTAGAGGAACTGCTGTCAGACTCGTTCAGCGAGGCTTGATGGGGAAACTCCTAGCACTAACTCTGAGTAATGGAGTTTTAGTGTCCCATGTTGATCTAAAGGCTGTTTGAGAGGTTTTTCCACCCTGATAAGAATTAATTTCAAGGGGAAACAGTAAATACTTGATCTTTGGGCTGGGAATTTCTTGGATATTGAACCTGGAATAAGTGATATCAGACCTTATAACTAATCCTAAAACTAATGTGTGCTATGTTGAGTTTGCCTTGAGACATAATGATATAAACCAATATCCACACATCAGCAGCTGTGTTGCTGTTTTCACCTCTTTTCTAAAGCTTGTTGTCAAATTCTGCTCCTGAACGAAGCTCCTCCAGGTCCATTCAGTCACTTTTCATTTATTAAAAACTAGCTTGTCTCCTCCCTCGCTGTTTGAAAGCGGTTCTCTCCACCTCTCATTCCTGAAAAAGATTCTCGTAATGGCAGAATCGATGAAGCGAGCGAGTAAACTTGTTAAACTAGTAAACTTGCTACCTGCTTCTTCACTTGTCATCGTGGGACATGTGACCTTCAGCGGGAGAAAAATCTGGCAAAGCAAGACTGTTAACCAGTGACACTTCTCAGCAGGTACAGTTAGCTTAGCTACTAGCATTTATCCTTCTATTTGTCCTTCGTAGGCCTCCGTAGTGCAGTGGCTTTGCTGTGTGTTATTTACAAATGTGTTGAGGTCTCTGTGGCCCTCTAGTGGTCAGAAAAATCGCTTATCGCAGCTTTAAAATGGTCAAATTTAAAGATATTGCATATCAGTGCAAAGTATCAGCTATCAGCACCTTCAGTCAGACCTGAAGACCTGAATCAGATACTACATGCTAGATGATCAGTCTAGTCTCAGTGAGTTAGAGGCCATATAACTAATGGTTGTGGTCCTGCCAGTTCCCCAGGTACGCCGAGATCGTTCACCTCACCCTGCCTGATGGCACCAAGAGGAGTGGGCAGGTGCTGGAAGTCACTGGCTCCAAGGCTGTGGTGCAGGTACAGTGTGTGTGTGTGAGAGAGAGAGAGAGAGAGAGAGAGAGAATGTATGTTTTGCACCCACATGCATGTGTATTGGTGTTAAATACTGCATATGTGTTTGTGACTGTTAAAGGACAAATCCACCCTAAATTTTAATTTTAATTTAATTTTAATAAACAGCTATTGGCAATGTACTTTGCATTGCTGGGTCCATTATGTTGGTTGGTTATTATTTTTTTCTGCTGATAACTGGCTAAATATAGATGATTGGATGTCACATTGAGATATTTCCAGCACAGCTACAATGGGAAATGTAGGAAGTAGACAAGGCAGGTTGAGGGAAAGTGGGCACAAAATTACTGGAATGCCTTGAACATCACAGATTGATGATATCTATATATATGACAGTATAAGAGGATCTGATGGTGGATTTTTCCTTCAACCTGCTCTGATGATTTGCTTGCACTCAGGATTAACACACAGAATATGAATATGACTCCCTAATCTTTGGCCTTCTCTGTCCTTTTTAGGTATTTGAGGGGACTTCAGGTATTGATGCCAAGAAGACCAGTTGTGAGTTTACAGGCGATATCTTGCGGACACCTGTCTCTGAGGACATGCTGGGTATGACATCCACAGCGGACACACTCCAACACATAAATATGTCAAATTAATTTGGGTATGACATGAAGCTTGCGTATGACTCAGATTTGGCTGTAGCTGTGAAGATCAATTTTGTATACAGAAAACTGAACCTAGATGTCTTAGAGAGTCTACATCTGGATAAATACTGGGGTGTGTTTGTGTGTGTGTGTGTACATGTGTGTGTGTACATGTGTGTGTGTGTGTTTGCAGGCCGTGTGTTCAACGGATCCGGTAAGCCTATTGACCGAGGCCCTGCAGTCCTGGCAGAAGACTTCTTGGACATCATGGGTACACAGACTGAGATATTTGCCCTGCTCTAATCTTGTCAATATGAGTTTATATTGACTTTCATCTGATGTGGACGTGTGTGTGTGTGTGTGTGTGTGTCTTCAGGCCAACCTATAAACCCTCAGTGCCGCATCTATCCAGAGGAGATGATCCAGACTGGCATATCGGCTATTGATGGCATGAACAGCATTGCCAGGGGGCAGAAAATACCCATATTCTCCGCTGCAGGTCTACCACACAATGAGGTACACACACACACACACACACACACACACACACACACACTCACTCACTTCCTAATTGAACAGCTATTTAAAAGGGGAAGGATGTGGCCTGTTAATTTGCTGGACAGATCCAAAAGGCCTAGTCCTAATTAAACTTGATGAATTAGATTGATTCATTAATTGTGTAATTTCTTTTTAATTAGTTCAGTTTGATTAAATTCAAATGAGCCTTTGAGCGCTTTTTCTTCAAGTAAGGGTAAAAAGGAACACAGTGCTAATGTGCAGATGTGCTCAGAGAGTTCATGAATGCTAAAACGCCTCTCCATATCTCGATGACTGCCCTTCCCCTTCTTCTTCTCTTTCTCCTTTCTCTCTCTCTCTCCATTCCCTGTCTCCGGCTCTGCTCGGCAGATCGCGGCTCAGATCTGTCGGCAGGCCGGCTTGGTGAAGAAGTCGAAAGATGTGATGGACTACAGTGAGGACAACTTTGCCATCGTGTTTGCAGCCATGGGGGTGAGAACTTGACATTTCTCTACATCAGTACATTTTGTAATATAGGCATCCTGCAGAGGTAAATATGCAATTTTTGACCTTTTTACCTGCTGTAATTAAGAGATGATATTGTCCACATTATCTAGAAAGTATTTCATGACCCTGGGTACGAGCTAAACAAATCTATCATGTCACATATGCAGTAAAATCAGTTAGTTTTCTCATTAGAGCAAACATGCGGCTGTCTTCCTTCTACCATCAGGTCAACATGGAGACAGCCAGGTTCTTCAAGTCCGACTTCGAGGAGAACGGTTCCATGGACAACGTCTGTTTGTTCCTCAACTTGGCCAATGACCCCACGTATGACCCTTTGACCTTTCTCCTTTAATCTTCTCTTTGTTGTGAAAAGATAGGAGCATTTAGACTTGATTTGGGAAAGCTTGCTTTACTGGATTATTCTAGTATTATTTTTATTTATATGCGACCCCCCTCCTTCCATTGCAGTATTGAGCGCATCATTACGCCTCGTTTAGCTCTGACGTCGGCGGAGTATCTGGCCTATCAGTGTGAGAAGCACGTTCTTGTCATCCTCACTGATATGAGTTCCTATGCAGAGGCTCTTCGAGAGGTGAGGCACATTTTACCACATTTTCGGCGCACGTATCCTGAAATGAGCATGGAAATTTGGAAATAAATTTACATTTTTCCGTTTTCTCACTCACTCACGCACTCACTCACTCACCACTCACTGACTCACTCACTCACCACTCACTCACCACTCACTCACTCACTCACTCACTCACTAACTACTCATTCACTCACTACTCACTCACCACTCACTCACTCACCCACTACTCATTCACTCACTACTCACTCACTACTCACTCACTCACTCACTACTCACTCACCACTCACTCACTCACCACTCACTCACTCACTACTCACTCACTCACTACTCACTCACTACTCACTCACTCACTCACTCACTCACCACTCACTGACTTGCTCACTCACCACTCACTCACTCACTCATTACTCATTCACTCACTACTCACTCACCACTCACTCACCACTCACTCACTCACTCACTCACTACTCATTCACTCACTACTCACTCACCACTCACTCACCACTCACTCACTCACTACTCACTCACTACTCATTCACTCACTCACTCACTACTCACTCACTCACCACTCACTCACTCACTCACCACTCACTCACTCACCACTCACTCACTCACTCACTCACCACTCACTCACCACTCACTCACTCACTCACTCACCACTCACTCACCACTCACTCACTACTCACTCACTCACTCACCACTCACTCACTACTCACTCACTCACCACTCACTCACCACTCACCACTCACTCACTCATTCACTACTCACTCACTCACCACTCACTCACTACTCATTCACTCACTCACTCACTCACTCACTCGCTCACTACTCACTCACACACAAAGGTGTCTGCAGCCAGAGAAGAGGTCCCGGGCCGTCGGGGTTTCCCTGGGTACATGTACACAGATCTGGCCACCATCTATGAGAGAGCTGGCAGAGTGGAAGGACGCAATGGCTCCATCACCCAAATCCCCATCCTTACCATGCCCAATGATGGTACAGACACACACACACACACACACACACACACACAGGATGCTGGTGACTGCAATATGTTTTACTGTGTGTCCTATGTGTCTCTCAGACATCACCCATCCCATCCCTGACCTGACTGGGTACATCACCGAGGGACAGATCTACGTGGACAGACAACTGCACAACAGACAGGTAATGAGTCTGAAGAATAGCCTCACAGTCTTATGTAGACACTGTCTTAAGGCAAGGTCAGACCACACTCACCAAGACTGATATCTGAGAGTGACACTGGCAACAGCCAATGGGAGTTTAGATACAGGGGGGAAGGTAAAGAGAATGAACCAGAAGAGAATTCACATTTAACAACAACAATGCCCACAAAATTCTTGGTGTCCTTGTAATAATGTCACCGCAAAACACATTTGTAATGTAAAAAACTGTAGCTTCTGTGCCATGAAGCAAGAAAGAACAGCTATTTTATAACTGCATGTTCAGTGAACTATTCTGGGCAAATGGGAGAATGTGATTTTTGAATGACAGTGAGGCTCCATCTCTGCTCCATAAGCTACTGTGAAAACCTTCAGGATGGCAAGCATTTACTGAAGACCAGTTGTGTAGTCTGAACTGCCCGCAGTCTGACCTAAGTTTAATTCAACAAGGCATCAGGTGTCCTGCTGACCACCAGTTAATGTGTTGCAATTAGGCTCGGCCGATATCCAAAATGTAATGTTGCGATACTGTCCCGCCAAAATATCGCAATATACGATATTATTGCATCGTATCATATCGTGTTGTGTTGACAGCCTAGAAATTTGATCTTACTATTCACGCATTGGTTGAAACAATGGCCAACAATGGCTGATTGTGGAAAAGGGAACCCACTTGAATTAAAAAGACAAATTTTTCACTTCAAGTATGATTATTATTATTATTTTTTTTTTACTACACTACCTACTAATAGATTATAGGTTTATATGTTTAAAAGCTTGTACAATTGTGACCTAAGCAACACATGGTGCCATGGTCGGTAGGGGTGGAGAAGGTTTTTTTTTTTTTGTGGGGAATATATTCGATATCGCGGGAAATACCGCGTTATTCACGAAATATCGCAATGTTTGGTAATATCGAATATCGGCCCGAGCCTAGTTATGGTCTACTCTGCCAACAAATCCTACTTCATTCCTACTTTTTGCTTTCACATCTCCCTCTCCTTGAATATTAAAATATTAAAGTATATAGTTTTTACACCAACCATCTAACCGATATAAACAAATCCACATCCTCTCCCTCGTTTAGATCTATCCTCCTATCAACGTGTTGCCGTCTCTCTCCCGTCTGATGAAGTCGGCTATTGGAGAGGGCATGACACGCAGAGACCACTCGGACGTGTCCAACCAGCTCGTACGAACACACACACACACACATACGCTTACTATGCAATCTTGCCTTACTAGCTCATCTGACTCTGAAAATGTGTGTGTTTGTGTGCAGTATGCGTGTTACGCTATAGGCAAGGATGTCCAGGCCATGAAAGCGGTGGTGGGAGAGGAGGCTCTGACAGCCGATGACCTGCTCTACCTGGAGTTCCTCACCAAGTTTGAGAAAAACTTCATCTCCCAAGGTGCACTGGGGCAGGGCCGGGTCACCTCATTCAGTGTCACTGAGATTGCACATTGTGTAGTTCCAAAAACCCCATCAGAAACCAGCACTCGGATCAACAGAAATGTAATATATTGATATTTGAAAATATGAATTATGCTTGTTCCTTGTCTCCAGGTGCCTATGAAAACAGGAGCGTGTTCGAAACCCTGGACATCGGATGGCAGCTGATGAGAATCTTCCCCAAAGAGATGCTGAAGAGGATTCCTCAGAGCACGCTGGCTGAGTTTTATCCCAGGGAAGCCAAGCATTAGCGCCTCCCTCGCCCCCTACACACACACACACACACACACACACACACACACACACACACTTTTGCTTTTTGTCTGTGCCGATGTTGCTGTTGTCACTATTTCCAGTAGCTTCAGTGAAATGTAGAGCTCAGTTCTTCCACTCTGTTCAGTGTTTTATTCAGACATGACATTCAGACATGATACATATGTGATGCTGTAACAGTCCTGACGCTCCTGACATTCATATGGCCTTCACAACGTATCCTTCCTGCTCGAAACATATACTACCAGAAAGGGGGGAGTAGTTGTTAGAAAAGATAAATATTGGATAGGTATATATATATGTACACTGCCCGTCAAAAGTTTGGGGACACCAAGCTTTTGAAAATGTTTGATAAATCAGCATGTTTTCTTTGTCCGTTTGCAATAACTAGATTTAGTTTGAGAAAAAAAAAATCATGCATGCTAATATCCGTTTGTCCAGCTGTCCCTCAGAGACGCTCTGCCATGAAATACCAAAGAAGACACTTGAAGACAACATGAAGCTGAGTGTTGAATAAATAGATTCAAAGTATTGTAAATAGGTATTTTATGTTAACAAAAGCAGACATTTTTTTCCCCTTACTTTTTGATTGAAAATAACACTTTGAACATTTAGAAAAGGCAAGGTGTCCCCAAACTTTTGACAGGCATTGTATATATACAGTATGTGTGTGTGTGTGTGTGTGTGTGTGTGTGTGTGTGTGTGTGTGTGTGTGCCTGTTCCCAAGTCAGAGAAATCCCTGTTCCTAAGATTAGACAGCCTGCTGAGTGTAATGGAAGGAAACAATGTGTTTATATGTGTTTACTGTCTGTGTGGGTAGTGTGGTCAGATGGCAAAATAAAACCAATACACTGAACGATTTGAAGCAGTAGTGGCAAGACAGGACTCAAAGCGTTCAGTCATAATGAAGACATTTGGTGTCCAATACAAGTTACTGCAATGCATTAGTAATTATTTTCCATTTCTGTATGGTAAGTGTAGCACACCCACGCCCAGAAATGATGCGTTTCCTCTAAACAAGATATGCAAATTGTTCAATAAACTTAAGTTATTGTTTATTGTTTATTGTGGATCCCCATTAGTCGAGGCACAAGCGACAGTCTAGTCTTCCTGGGGTCCGTTTAAAATATCATTACAAGAAAAAAATTAGAATGACCAATTACAACAAGACAACCGTTACTACCATAATTACAATAAAGTTAACAGGACATGCAGAGGACTACAATTCACTGAAATCACATAACATTGAATATGCCAAAAAACGTAATAAACAAAAGCCCAATACACAAATTTTAAAATGATTACAATTTCTATCTTTCTTTCTTTCTTTCTTTCTTTCTATTTATTTATTTGGATCCCCATTAGCCACCACCGAGGTAGCAACTACTCTTCCTGGGGTCCACACAATTAAACATTACATCATAATGCAAAACAATAATGTATTTAAAATCCAAGGCAAAAAGAAACAGAAAATAACAACAACAACAACAACAACAACAACAAAACAAGCAAACTACAACAATGAAACAACAACAATAAAACTAACAATAACAACAATGACAACAAGTACCCACACTATATATAAATCAGTAAAACATTTTGATACAGATCAGGAATGATAGTAGTACCATTAAAAACAGCATAAACATGACCAAGAAAATTCCTCATTAATGATCATATAGTCAGATATTATGTAGTAAAACATGTCCTATTTGGGGAGGGGCTGGAAGATGAACAATGGAAGGAGTGTAATGGTAAAGGAGGTGCAGACTAAAAAAAAAAGAAAAATTACTCGTCTCTCAAATTCTACCTTTTCCATTGCATTCTTGGCAATTGCACGAATAAGACTCTTATCACCTTAGAGGTTTCATTATTTTCTTTTTTTTAGGCAGTGAAGGCATCGACACACATTTCTGTTTTCTGAGATTTGCCGCTTTGACTCTGTCACGCACTACTATGAGACCTTGTCTGGAGTAATGTGTTTTCCACAAGCTTTGAAACATGCTATCAGCGCAGTCGCCTTTCAGGAAAGCCATGGTCTGTGATGTGTGAGCCTGCTTTTGAATCTATAAAGAGATAAATACTGTCCGTGGGCGTTTTGATGACGATAATGTGTGTGAGGATGCTGTGTGGTCTAAATGAAAGAAGGGGGACACCAAACATTTGTCCCGTCATTTGTTTACTGTTAGATGTTGTGGTTTATTTAGATTTATCTCCGGTGTGATTTGTCCCTAAAATCTGCAGTAAGCGTAGTGTCTTCTGAAATTTGAGATCTTTGTATTCTAATGCCAATAACTTAAATTGATGATCGCTGCTTTGTGCCATAAATGGATGTTTACATTTCAGTTTTTCTGTGTATGTACTTTATCTTTATCTCGGTTCTCGATGAATGTTTCTTGAACACTAGGGCCTTGTGCCAGAGGGACGGGCCTGGCCAATGAATTCTAAATGATATAAAAAAAATATATATTTCTGTATCAACAGTATGTATGTGTTGAGTTTGGATGTATTAATGGGTTTGCATGCATTGCTGTTGAATGCCTCTTATCGGTGCCTAGAGTATCATTGTGAAATAAATGCTGCTGTCTCTCTTATGTTGGGTGTTTTTTTCTGATCTGTTGCGGTGTTCAAAATCAGCATCTACATACACACACATACAATTATATCAGGGTTGTTGGGAATATTAGTACAACCGTTACATTATTCCAGATGTTGAACTAAATCAGGGTACAGGCAAAGTGTGGGTGATGATTCTCAGGAGGATCTACTTTGATGTCCTGACCTATAGCAGTATTGTAATACACTGAATTTGACACACAATGATCAGTATATTCCAGGAAATGAGTCTCCCATACAGCCTCTCTCTCTCACACACACACACACACACACACATACTTTCAAAAGTTAGTTAAGGTACTATTTTTTTGTATTTTTTTTATAATTTTATGCATATTTGTTGTGCTACAACATTCTTTCAAGAAGGTTATATTTTGGACTCTTTATGTCTGATAATTAGGCAAATATATTCAATTAAAAAGGAGAGAAAATTCTACAAATGAATGAGAAGCTTGAATGAGAAACACTGAAATAAAAATGTTTCCTATTATATGTTATTTACACTTCGATTAAATTCTGCCTCCCTCATTGACAAATCCAAATGGGTGGCCTTCCAATCCAGTTTGTGTCAATGTCCTGTAACTATATGTGAAAATACACTGGGATCTCTTAATGTGAGTTTGTCCTGAATACATTTGCTATAGAAAGCAGTGGGATAAAAAGAACACTGGACATGGCACTGCAGTTCTGCAGACAACCACCAGGTGGTGCTGTTGACCTGTGTGACTTTACTAGCCGCTCTCCCAGGACCAGAGCTTTCTCCCTTCTCTCCATAGTCCTACAACTAATGGTGGGGAAATTTGACTCTAAACACTGTAGAGAAAAACTTAACCTTAACTGTGTTGTTGTGGCTGTTCTTCAAAAGACATAGACAGAAAACAAAAAGAAAAAGGTTTAAATGTGTTAATGTGATTTACAGTGATCTTAGTAATGCATTGTGTTGGTTTGGTGCCGGTGGCTGCAGTTGCACTTGTCATTTTGACATATTCTTTCATATCTAACTCTATATAGATCATATTTATGAAATCACTGTAACTGTATCGCTGTAGGTCCAGCCTTGGCCTGAAACTGGCTGTAATGCATCCCCCCTGTGGCTGTATTTATCTAAATCTATGTCAGCATTACTTTTTCCCGTTCTCCCTCTCCATCTCTTTACATTGCCTGCACGCAGCAGTGAGGGCTGGACTGACTCCAGACTATGTAGAATTACCATTACAGTGTGAGCCTGGCCTCCTCCGGGTCTGTGTCTCACAGATCTGATAGCAAAATCCAATTTTTGTGCATCTAGGCCCGTCATTTAATGCGTCCTGGTGGGATCACATGATAAATGTCACATTGAAACGGCAACTTTTAGAATAGTTTTCGAGCAGGATGAGTGACCAACTCGCCCCAATAGTCGTTATCAGTAGTAACTGATTATGTAATAACTGCCGGATAATGTAATAACTTGTCAAAATGTAATAAAATATCCTTCTAAATGGGTAAATGTTTATGTAATAACCTAGATCACATTATTACATAAACCAGGACTTTGCTCCATATCCTTAATGATGATATAATAAAAAATATTGACGAACATAACAACTTGTAAGAATACAGAGAATGTAATAAATCAACTTGTTACATTGTTAGCTATTATATCATCCGTTGAAATCATTACACCCCTTATGGAGTAATAGTCTCTGGAATTTATTACATAAATTATGACATTTTCAACACACTTAGAGGAACATGTTATCACATGATCCAACAGTTACTATGCCTCACAGTATGTATTGATACAGTGATTCTCAACCTTTTTCATATCGAGGACCTCTAATTCAGTCCACATTAGAGCCACAGTAGGACCCCCATTTGATGAGATTTTGTCTCTCGGACCCAAATCTGAGAATATTTTTATTGTCAGATATGATTTTGTCCAGAATCCCATGACTATCTGTATTGTAGGTAGAGAGATAACAGAGAAACTATGCAGTCATTCTTCTACATTCTCTAATTGTGTTCACTTCTTGTAAATGAAATAACGCTGTAAGTTTAACGATTCATCGGTTCGCTGGGGGACCCCCCGGAACCCCCTCAAGGACCCCCTGGTGGTCCCCGGGCCCTACGTTGAGAACCACTGTATTAATACATTCTGTGTCTGCATGCGTGTGGTTTTTTGTTTGTGTATGCAAGAGAGAGAGAGAGAGGGGAGGCTTGTCTGTCTGGCTGTCCACCTGTCTGCTCCTGTGTGTTTCTGGAGTAAAGTGTCAGTTGAGTCCCAGGGGGAGCGGTATGTAAATCAGCTTCACCAGCTGAGGAGGGCACACACACACACTGTGGGCTGGCATTTTAAGAGGGCAGGTTTATCATCCCTAAGGTCATCTGTGTCTTTACCTTGGGACGCACGCACACACACACACACACACACACACACACACACACACACACAAATGCACAAGTTTATACAAAAGTTTACTTTTAAAAATACAACCTTAACACACACAATGGTCAAAAAAATTGAGAATAATATACTGAGGTTATGTTTAAGTTTTTGGGCTATTTTACTTTCACAATGAACAACATAATGGTAAAATGATAACTCTCTTATGAAAATAATTATCGGCCATTATGTCAATGTATAAAATCATCATTATGTCCACAAAGTTAGATTCAAAATATTTTTTCCTCCTTTAAACAAACTGTATCTCTGAGTAATTCTGAGTAACCCAAAGCAAGTTTTTCCCATATAATCTGATTAGGACTTTTATTCAGTAACTGCCTCAGATTACTGTTAAAAACATTTGTAATCAGATTACTGCAATCCTATTAGAATGTCAGTCATTACTTAGACACACACACACACACACACACACACACACACACACACACACACACACACACATACCACAGGATAGGAAATGCAGAGAGAAAGGAGGAAGACAAATCCAAATGCCAGCTCCCAAATAATGATGGCAAAAATAAAATCTAATAAACTCTCTACTCTCCTCTCCCCTCCTCTCCTCTGCCCTTTCCTCTCTTCTTTACTTTCGACTCCTCTCCTTTCTTCTCTTCTTTACTTTCCTCTCCCCTCATGACTTCGTCTCTCCTTTCCTCTCTTCTCTCCTTTCATCCCTTCTCTACTTTCCTCTCTTCTCTACTTTCCTCTCATGACTTCGTCTCTCCTTTCCTCTCTTCTCTACTTTCCTCTCATGACTTCGTCTCTCCTTTCCTCTCTTCTCTCCTTTCATCCCTTCTCTACTTTCCTCTCTTCTCTCCTTTCCTCTTTTCTCTACTTTCCTCTCTTCTCTACTTTCCTCTCATGACTTCTTCTCTCCTTTCCTCTCTTCTCTCTTTTCATCACTTCTCTACTTTCCTCTCATGACATCTTCTCTACTTTCCTCTCATGACATCTTCTCTCCTTTCCTCTTCTTCTCTCCTTTCACCTCTTCTCTCCTTTCCTCTCTTCTCTACTTTCCTCTCATGTCTTCTCTCCTTTCCTCTCCTCTCTCCTCTCCTCTCCTCTCCTCCTCCTCCTCTCTCTCTTCTCATGAATTCTTCTATCCTTTCCTCTCTTCTCTTCTTTCCTCTCTTCTCATGACTTCTCCCCTCCTTTCCTCTCTTCTCCTCTCCTCTCATCTTGTTGCATCCACTCCTTTCCTCTCCTCTCGTTTCCTATCCTCTCCTCTCGTTTCCTCTCCTCTCCTCTCGTTTCCTCTCCTCTCCTCTCCTCTCTCCTCCTCTCTCCTTTCCTCTCCTCTCTCCTCCTCCTCCTCCTCCTCTCTCCTCTCCTCTCCTCTCCTCTCCTCCTCTCACCTCTCTCCTCTCCTCTCCTCTCTCCTTTCTTCTCTTCTCTCCTCTCTCCTCTCCTCTCCTCTCCTCTCTCCTCTCCTCTCCTCTCCTCTCCTCCTCTCCTCCTCTCGTTGACAGGAATGTGAATGGACGAGTGTGAGGATGTGATGCTGATAGATAGTGGCAGGTATGTGGCATCTCTGTCTCTCTACGCTGCTCTGATTGCTCACAGTGGCTGGTCCGCTGCCATAGTGTCACTGCGTGTGTGTGTGTGTGTGTGTGTGTGTGTGTGTGTGTGTGTGTGTGGAGAGAGACTGCTGTAAGCTGTCTGTGCCTGTTTGCGCGAGGCGGTTGGTGTTAAAGGGTTCAACATTGCTGTAGGGGGTCCTGAACTTTCTTTTTTTCTGGCGTGCCGACTTCTTTCTTCCCCTTTGATTAACCTGAAAAAAACAATGTAAAAAATAATATGGTTTATTTGATTTATTTAGCTCTAATTTATTTTTTATTGTTAGTTAATTCATTTTCAAAGCTTGACTCACAAGCTTACAATACCTCCAAGGCACTCATACAGTATACAGGGCATTAGAGGGACTGTATGTGGCAGTAATGGAGATCAGGAGCACAATACTTGACATTGTAATAATAATGTTAAATTAAAAGGTAGTGCATATGCTTTATTGTCACATTGATTACACTATATATGAGTTGAGACCATCACACAATGATGTTTTTATCTTTCATAGAGGCAGAAAATGACATTCCACATGCTTTTATACATTTATGTAGAAACAAAGCAACAAGCAATACAAACCTCAGGCACCATAACATACATTCATAAAAGATGTAATTACAGTGATAGAAAATTCAATTAAAGATACATTCATCCATACACCCATGGACAAAAAAATAAAATAAATATCTGCCCACTATCTTGAAGTTTTTATTCTTTTTTTCCTCAGCACAGCGCTTTGAGGATGATTTTCTTGACTTGATTTAATTGAATGTTGTGAGTGAATTAATTGATTAATATATGAACTGGAAACTCAAGTTATTCGCATTTGACTGCCATAGTAATTCATACATTTTGTCTATACTTTGTCATAGACAGAAAAAAATGTTTTATTTAATCTGTTTGGAGTTATCACAAACTCTTTAGATTGACCGCAAATGTATAGTTTTCTAAGACTAATCTACTTGTAATTCACATTTAAACCAATGTGGCTAAAGCAACCCATATTTCCTTCTGTAAATATTCTTTTTTTCATACTATATTGTTTTTATATGTTCATAGCATGCAAGAAAACAACCAAATAAAAGGTTTCAAGGAAAGAAATGAGAGTTCCATCTCCTTCCAGTCACTATATGAAACCTGAAAAAAAATGCATGAACCTTTGAAACAAATCTGGCCACAAATGGGTTAAATTTGTTGATTTTTGAATTGTTGAATTTGAGATTTAGTGTATTAATTTCATGCGTTAGTCTATAAATTAAATAAATGACTGAATTGATAAACATTTCCACCCTTGAAACTCTTCTTCTGTGTGATGCATCCCCCATTTTCTGTTGACAGGGGTGAATTATTTATTTGTGTGTGTGTGTGTGTGTACTGTTTATATGTGTTTATATGTGTGTGCGCGAGAAAAATGAAAGAGGAAAAGTCAACATGCATCTGTGCCTTTTGTGCATGTGCCTTCATATTCATTTTCTGCCAAAGAGGGGCAGGGAACCTTTAATTAGACTGAAACAGGGACTATCTCATCCATTTTGTAATTCAGTATCACTCTTAATTATCGGTGGCATTATCATTCCACTGAAGGGATGTGTGTGTGTGTGTGTGTGTGTGTGTGTGTGTGTGTGTGTGGCGTCGCGTCAATAAGCAGTCTAAAGGGTAGATAAACACACGCTTCCTGCACCGGACCGGAATTATTCATGAGCTGTCACAATGTATCGCCGACCACATAACACACAAATAATTGAAATAACAATGTTAAGATACTCGCGCATGCTCGCTCACATTAGTGGCGTTTAGATGTGTGTACTTGCACATACACACACACACACACACACACACACAAGGCAGTCAGGCATCTAGCGCAACAACAGTAAAAAGAGTGTGTCTCAGCAATCTGTATCTATTTATACATTCATATATTTGCTCTACCTGAAGGAAGCAGTGATGTAAGTGAACAGGTAGTTGCTAGAAAGCAGACATTCATTATTACTTAATGATTTTAATGGAGGGAAGCAGGAATAGGATGATGTGAAAAAAATGCCAGTTCATGCTGGTGATTTAATATGGAGAATTGATATTGTCTACTTGTGTTATCATTTATAGTGTTATTTTATGTTATTATTCATATAGTATAGTTATATTTTGGAATAGAGAAGATGTGACTTACAAACTTACTTACTCATGAATCTACAATCCAGTATTAAGCAGGAACCTGAAGCTGAGAGGTAAAGCCAGCCAGTAGTTAATCAAAAATGGATTATTTGCAACAACCAAAATGATCTGATTGTATGATTGTACTGATTTGATAGCCGGGTAAATCCTTAAGTAATCACAACTGAACAAAAGAATTGAGAGAGAGAGCTAAGCTACATTTATAGCATGCACGTATAGTTAAGTACGGTCCAGATAGACTATCTGCTTAACAAGCAAGAAGAAGTTTTGTCTTGTGTTCATAAGCTTCCATAACCCCATGACCTCTTTTTGAACCTTTAAGTCCCAGAGCTGGGGATAAGGGGGAAAAAAAGCAGCATGCTGATCTCTGACAAGGCTTTTTTTCTTCACACTGCTTCCTACACTGGAGGTGGATTTCTTCAAGAAGAAACCACACAACTGAGCCTCCTATGCCTTTAAGCGCTGTGTAGAAGCCCAGCGGTACCGACTGACTGCTACTTCCATTTTCTTTCCTGAACCGGATAGTAAAACATGTGCGTGTCTTTGCATGTGTGTGTGTTCCGGCACCCGTGTGAACCATACGCAGTCGGAGCTCCATCTCCAACCCCCCCCCCCCCCCCCCCCCCCCCGGCTCTCTCTCTCTCTGAGCCTCGAGCGGAGGAGCGCTGTTTGTTTTGACAGGCACCGAAATCCATTTCCAGTATCTGTCATATTGTGGATGAATCCATCTGAACTCTTATATCTACTGTGTTTCTGCTTCGCGGGATTTGTCGGCGCATCTGTATGTGACAAGAAGCCTAAATGCCACATGTGTGCGAAAACACACATTTCTCAGACAAACACTGCTGTACACTGTGCGATGTATGCAGCTGTAAACATAGGAAAGTAACCAAGCAAGTAAGTGCATACAAACTTACACACACACACACACACACACACA